>NC_036464.1:28746507-28904007 GCF_002775205.1 Xiphophorus maculatus
TTAAAAGAAGGTGGGGTTTGTTTTGAATGGCTGCATTTACTATATAAGATGCACATCCTGAGGAATCTGATACAAGCAGGTCACCTGAAATGGAATCACTGATGTCAACTTATATCATAAGTGCTTCTCTTTTGGGTTAACTTGGTTGGAAGTTTATCATCAACAAGAAGAAGCTGCAAGCAAACAACATTAGGCAAAAAGATTACCTTAACAGAGGCACTCACTTGGTCTGTGCATACAGTAAGTGCTAAATGTTGGGGTATTCTTTTAGTCTTTATCTCGGCATGGGATCTCTTGACAGTCTTGCTGAAATAACCGAAGAAGGCATTGAAATGATGTTTCACACTGACTTGGTTTCGGTACACAGTAAGTGCTAATTGTTGGGGTATTCTTGTTGTTTCTTACTGCAAACATCATTTTATTACAGCCGTGTTTCCAAGCTTGAAGAAGCCATTGCATTATCACTTCTATTACCTTGACATGAGCACAGTCTTGAATATACTCAGAAAGTGCTCCATGTTGAGGTAGTACAAATGTGACAAATTCATCTGTGGCTATGGAAACATTGATTTTGACCAGCTCACATTTACAGAACCTTGACAGTCTTCACACGACCTTAAAGATGTTCATGTTTTCCTTCTCTCATTAACCTATTTCCTTTCAAATAAAGGCCACTAGAGCTTACAAAACCTTAAATAAAGTCTTAATTCATACAAATATGATCATATTGTGTTATTCAACTCCAAAATGTGAATACTTTTACTGTCTGAACTTTAAGCATTAATCTTCTTTCTATGTCACATTTTCTACAAATTAAAATATGTTCTATTGTCTCATTGGCTCCACAATATTGGCATTTATTATATATTATGAGTTTATTATGAGCTGTTATGTACAATATTTCTAAATTTCTCATTTGTCCACTCTCTTTAGAATCCTATAATCCCAGCTGCCTTTGTTATTTCTTTGCTTAAGAACAGGTAAAAAAAAATTAAATAATTTAAGAACAGGTGTGGCTAGAAAGCACTTATGAAATCACAATTACAGGGTCACGTAGTTTGTATTTCTTTTCCTTACCTCAATAGAAAAAACCTCTTAAAAATTATTTTGTTCTTTGCCTAATATTTAAACTGGCTTGTATGTATGTATTGTTTGTAGGTTATTGATTAATGAACCTGTGTGTAGTTAATAACCCACATTCAAATACTGTGGAGTGTCACAAGTATCGGCTGCTAAAATAAACGAGCTACATTTACTGCAGTTGTACGGTTTTATGTTGAACCTCATAAATGAGCAAAGAAAACAAAACCTCTGTTTCAGCGTCTCTCAAATTTTATTAAACAGTGTTATCTTTTTTTTTTTACATCAATACAAAAACTGAAAAGAAGAAAACAGCAGCTTTGAATCAGTCTTTGAACCGTTTGAGCACTAAATATACGGTTGTGTGGGCTGCAGTGAAGTAAAAACCCTCAGTCTGTTAAATGACATTTGAGAAATGCTGAATTGTGTTTTCATTCAAAGTAAAAAAAATGACACCAGCTCGCTGCAGAGTTTTTATTACCGTCTCAGGAAACATAGCTGCCATGACAGGAGGCAGATAAGTTTGTTATATGCTAAGAAAAGGTGATTCCTTTAATAAATAATAAATGCTTCCTATATCATCTCAAACGCTTTACCTCATCAAAGGAAATCCCATCAAAACATGAGGACCGAGTGGAAAGAACCCGTTCCGTTAGAACTCTGTCACCTGTATTCTCCATCCACATGTATGAAACATACATAGGATAACAGCTGAAGTGCCTGATGACCTTGTTGAGTTTTGAACCAGTGTCGTCACATTTCCGCTTATTTCCTTAACTTTTTAACATTTGGCATTAAAGTCAAGAAAATGAGCTTTCAGGAAAAGGCCTTTTATTTTCCACATACCAGATTTCAACAGCTCTGGTCCAGGGAAATGCAAGTTCAGAACCAAACACCCGTAAAGCAATAAAAACCATTTCAAAAAGGGAGTTTCAAAAAGAAAAGAAAAAAGGGAACATTATCCTTTAGTTGTACTATTTGAGCTACATATCGGTCTGTGATTTGACCTGCTACATCTGTATTTTTCGGGGACGACAATCTTCTAAATTTTGTGGTGTATTTTCTCAAAGCAAGATCAACTAAAACAAAACAATGAAATAAAAAGGCAACAAACAAAAAAAAAGGTTAAACTGAAGAATTCACAGTAACAGTCATTTCCACAGCAATAAAAAGCTCCTGTAACAGTGGGCACGTCCTGGACCAGAGCTGCACTCTTACTCAGTCGTCAGAAGGCAGACGTGATTTTATACTGACCAGTGGTGCTTTTTTTATGTTACAGCCTGCTGGATGTTTTTGTTGTTCTTTTTTTACTGACCTAGGCTTTACCATATTAGTACACAGATTTAGAACGGGCTGCAGCCACTCTTGCTAAAACAAACAAAAAAAATAAATTTCTATATGCGCAATTTGCGCATATATGCGGATTTAGTCAAGATGGCGACGATGAGGAAATTGACGCTGTAAATGCCGAATATTTTGAGGTCTGATTAGGCTCGACAAGCCAGAGGTTTTGAACATTTTCTGCAACACCTGAGCTAGCGCATCAGGGTGCTGGTTCTGTTCCAGATGCGCTGCTCTCACCAATTTGACTTAGTGAGCGCTCCTTAAAATGACCCAACACTTCCCATCTCTGACCAGCTTACATAAACAGAGCTGCGAACAGAACTTCAACACCGCGTCAGGCAGGTGTTTAACCTGAAAGTGTTGAGGCGTAAGTTGATGCTGCGAACTAAAACAAAACAGCAGCAAGATAAGCGATAACAGACCCATGCTGTCCAACAGCTCAATCCACTTTTTAATTGCTTTTCTTACGTGGTTTTTTTTTTTTTTTTTTTTTTTTTGGCAGGTCGATTTTTTTTTTTTATTAAACATGCTGTTCATAAAAATAAGAATTGGTTGTTGGTCCAACTCCAGTCTCTAATGAAAGTGGTTGTTTCCTCTGGCCCAGCAGAGCAGAGTTGGTGCTGAGAGATCTGAATGTTGCTGCTGGAGTTCAGAGCTTCACTGGTGGAGCTGGGAAGAACTGGAGCTCCAGCAGCACCGGCAACGCTTCTGAACCGGCCCAAACCCATATATTCGTTAGCCTCCCTGTGTATCTGCTGTGATGACACCGAGCATGAAGAGTCCAAGATGCTGATTATAGGGATGGAAATCCATCACAACACTGATGCCACGCATACCGAACTGTTCTAATCTGATCAAATTCGAAAGAAACTACAGCTTGTTTTCAGGTGTTGGCCAGTTAATGTGTGTGTGTGTGTGTAGCTTGGTTTCTTATTTTATTAGATCCCTGCAGAGCCTTTAGTTTGAGTCCACAGTTGGAGCCCTGCAGACTGATTATCAAGTAGAACTGGCGTTTTAGAGAGATAGATGTGGATGAGGACCAGCATGTCTGCTTCAACCTGTCTGACCTCTAACCTTCAACGCCATTCTGTGGGAGCATCAGTATGCCTGTGCATGCTAACCCCCTGTGTTACACCATACAGGTACCCCACCGTTTCAGTCTTCAGTCACTGACTCATTTGTCTTTAAAGCTCGAGTCCCTTGGATCTTTGATTCTCAGCTGATGTGTCCTGCGCCGCAGACCGAGGTCGGCCACAGAACAAGAGAGTGTTCATGGAGCTACCCCGTTTCCCTCTACCCCCCGACCCCGTTTCATCAGGAGTCCTGGGAAAAGAAGCTCTGAAAGTAGCTTGGTAAGAAGTGTTGGGAGCAGTTTTCTGGAGAACAGACTCCGTGCGACGAGAGGCCCTCGGCTTCAGCGGGAGTTCTGGAGTTCTTGATGAAGCCAGGACGGCAGTGGTTGGCCCAGCCGGTTCAGCAGGCGCACCAGCTCCATGTTGTGGTCACGGTAGTACTCTGTTAGAAAGGCACGTGACTGGAGAGAACACACACACACACAAACTAGAGATTAGATATGTCTTTCAGTGTTGAATGGACGCTCAACGTGACATGCAGTACACTCGGAAATACAAGCGAGAGAGACGAACAACTTCAACGCATTAAAAAAAAATAATAAATCGATATTTGAGCATTTCGAATCGATTTAGAATTCCCAGAACTAGAAATTGCAATTCTTTATAGGATTGACTTTTTTCTGCACATTTAAATGAGATCCCAATATTCTACAGAAAGCATCAACAACAACTATTTTAAGTTGTTTTCAATCCGATTGCTGCTCATAAAGGACAACTCTGGTTTTATTAAACCTCCAACATCAGCTGTATAAAAATTCAATTTTGCCAAAAGTGATTTTGACAATAACAACAAGAAATGTACAAAGAATGACAGAAGGTTATTTTAGAAAGGCGACAATATTAAATGTTGCCAGTTTTTAAATAATGTAATCAGCTCAACTCAATAACATTTCATATTTAGTGGTAAACTAGTGCTGCTGTAAACGGAGGCGTTGATGTACCTCAGAACTCATCTCTGGATACTTCCTGCCTTTGCTCTTCCCGAGGCATTTGGACCGGGCTCCTTCCACTCGCTGACACCAGAAACCTTTACCATCGTCATACCTGCAGACAAACAGCCAGTCATTATTACGGTGCAGCACACCTTTCACTGGAGAGACACTGGAGTTCCCTCAACGTGAAACAGAACCAGACCCTCCACAAAGAACCAGAATCTGAGCTTTGAACTCAGACCTTGAATCCAGGAACCTGTTTTTGGTTTAATCGATCAATAGATTTGATTACGACCAAAACAAGCATACGTTTTAATAACTGATGAAATGTAATTCCTTTGCAAAGTAATGGAGAAAATAATGTATTTCTTGTTCTGTATTAATATCTTCCTGTTCTGAATGGTCATTAATTATTTATATTTGGTCTGTCACAATTACAGCAATAAATCAATTGATAAATTCAAACCAGCTCAACATTTTCCATTTGCGTATATTTATCATTTTTCTCTTTTCTCTCTGGATGACAAAAGTCTTCAGTCTGGTGCTTTTGTCTAAACTGACCCTTTTTTTGAAGGATAGTTTTGTTTATAAACTTCATAATTCATTTTATTTGTCGTTTCTGTTTTGTTTATTTATTTTGGATATTTAAAATGTCTCCAGTGTTACATGTTTATTACTCATTGAGAATGTGTTAGGGTTATCCTGCCACTGCCACTACGCTGCTTCAAAATGGTCTCAAAACAACAATATTGTTTATCACAAGTCCTGTGGTTTTATTAGTAAAACTGTCAGACCAGGTATTATCAATACTTTTATGCAGTGATTACGAGGCTGACATTAGTCCTTATTTAACTCTTTGCTGCTGCACTCAGTTCAGTCTTCCAGTTATCTATATATATACACAGACCCTTTCCAAAACATTTGAAAATCATGGAAATTCAAAAAGATACAACTTTCATAGGTTATAGATTCAGGTTCCACAGTTTGAACAATTTCAGGTATTTGTTGATTTTTTACATAATTTTTGGCTTCCGGCTCATGAAACACATTAGAATACTGTGGAGAAATCACCTGAGAGTGCGCAGGTTTCCACTGTTGTCGTTAAATGACTTCAGTTTGGTTCAATGTGGGGAGGATTGCAGACCCAACAACGGGCCAGAACACCACCATTGATGCCCTCCACAGGATGGAGTCTTAATTCCTTGAAATCATGTTCATTCTGTTCAGTCTGTCACTTGAGCTTAAGACAAAGAATTTTGTAAAATAATTGACAATAATCTCTTTGTAGCTTTTAAAATAACTAATAGATATTTTTTTATTAACTAAATCTCTTAGTTTCAAGATATTTGAATACATTTTGTACGTCCTCTTGCATTGATGCGTTCAATGATGAGAGAAACATTGGATTTCTGAGTTGCCTCAGAAGCTTAGAATGGGTTAATTGGTGACCTGATGAGACCGCTATGCTAGCTGGGTAGCTTCCAACAAGAAACTATTACAAACCTTATTGGAGCCATTCTTTACTTACCTTTAAATGATTTTGTGTATTACAGAAAGAGACAAGATCATTAACATATTACAAGAAGGTTCACAACACTAATCCGACTGCACTGCTCTACATTTACACAAAAAGTTCATTTTAGTAAGTTTGAGTTTCCCTTAAACTCTGTAGGGTTCTAAAAACTGCTTGGTTGCAGCTTGGATTCGTGTGTGTTGCATTACATTAGAGCCTGTGTGTAGTTGAAGATGGGAGTAATGCCAAGAAATCTCTGAATTCCCTCCATCACCAGGACAGGATTGGAGCGCAGCACGGCCCCGTCCACAACGTGCAGCTGAGCGGAGGAACAGAAACAGTCAGAGGATTCTAGGAGAGCAAAGTCAATCTGGATTTAAAACTGGAGAGAGAAACCAATTCATCTTCAACAAGAGTTACAGGGGAAATCCTCAACATTGTTTTATATGATTGTTGTTGTAATAATAATTCAGTTTCACCTGGCTGGGTTGGTAATACTGCAGCCATCGCTCCAAATGAGAGGCGTAGGCCCCCGGAAAAAGGCACCGTTTCTGCAGAACTAGCAAGGCTCTGGGGGCCGAGCGGGCTGCGGTCACCACTGCGTGGAAAGTGTTGTTGAGCGCCGCCGGGTCTTGGTGGGCTCTCTGGTGCTGGAGTCACAGACAACAAGAAAAAATCTAACTGAAACCTCCTGCAAGCTAGTATGGATTATATGTGCAACTCAAGGCAGAACAGATTCTCGTTTCAAAAGTTCAAAATTCAAATCCCATCATATAAAATTGAAAGACACCACGTTCATATACGACTAGACTTACTAAAGGAATGCTACGGAATTACATTTTAGGCAATAAAGTCATTATTTTTCTATTTGAAAAGGAAGATAATTTTTTATTTATTTGCATTTTCAATGCATTTATAACATTGTATAAAAAGAAAAATCTGCAAAATGGGCCAAAAATTTTTTATTTAATTAATCATCACGATAGTCGGCCGATTATTCATTTGTTGGAGCCCTAGAGGGGCTTGTACTTGTAGCTTTTTTTTGCAAAGAAACTTTGCTACTACAAAGTCCTGACTGAGGTGAGCTCAACTAATGGCCTCTAAATCTTACAGATTTTTACTAAAAGAAAAAAGAAGAGTCAAGTTTAAAGCTGTCCATGAGTCCATCGGGCCATCGTACCTGGTACCAGGAGTATGCTCTGTCAGTCGGGTTGATGAGCACAGCCAGGACTTTGGCTCTGGGTAACAGCGCTGCTGCTCGTTTGGGGGCCATTTCTGAGTCAAAGTAATTGGCACTTTTTTCAAACATGAAGTCTGCGCTGACGTTGGATGGGAATGGGAAGAACTCCATGTACCTAAAAGAAATTTTAAAAAAAGACAAAAACAAAATCATTCAAATCCATGACCATTAAGGCTGCATTGTATTTGGAATATGCAATTCTGTGATTGTAATGTTGAATATTGCAATATTGAGTTTCTTGTCTGGGACAGAGAGAATCTAAAGGTGGAGTAAAGCACATGCTGGTGAGATCTACCAGTCGATCCCGTTGTCATAATTGACTCCACTGAAGAACTGGATCTCTTCGAAGGTGGTGGTGCTGGGGAAGGAGCCAGTGATGGCTGGGTGGAGGCTCAGGAATGAGTGAAGTGCTGTAGTGCCTGGATGGAGAAAACATAACGATGATGAGATTCAAAAGGCTAAAGAGGAAAAATGACTGAAAATGGAGATGAGGAGGGCTACCTGTTTTCTGTGGTCCAATAATAAGGAATTTAGGAAGTCTGTCACAGGTTTTCTCTTTGGACCAGATGTCTTTGTGTCTTTTGTCGTGACACGGGTTCTAAAAAAAATAATTGTTTGCTTTAAATTCAGTGGAAATGTCAAATACATGTTTGTTTTTTTTTAATTATTATTTCTGTTTTGAAACTGTACCTGCCAGAGTGGGTTTCTTTCTTCTGGGAAGATCTGGAAATATTTTTCTGCCAGCTGAACGGGAGGAAGGGTCTGCAGCCTGAGGTTGGTCCAGCACTGGACAAACTTCACCAGAGATTCAAAGGTGTACAGGCCCAGACGATCATTTCCATAGTTTGACAGGTGAGTCATGAAGATGCTGATCTGCATTGCGTGGACAGAGAATAAGTGGATCGGTCACGTGGGAAACTGGGAGGGTTGAAAAAGCAATCATTCCTACGATAGCAATTCTGTCCAGATATGGTGTCCAATCGGGGTCTCAAGTACAAAAAGACAAAGTAAGAACTTTTAGAGTTGAAGAGTTTCATTTGTGTAAAAGCTACACAAATGACACGGTATTCTATAGAACCATCATTCTTTAGTGGAGAAGAATTCTGTCCATGTTTAAGTGTCCTAAATAGAACCAAAGCAAACACGATAGCCTAGCACTAAATGACCAGAGAAATGACCGGAGGTCTTTTATCAAGGAGAGAAATCCTACAACCACTAAACTCTGATGCCATTCCATTTGTGTTTTCATTTTGTGAGGAAGGAAGATGCATTCCGTTCGACTCGTTTCCTTCAGTTCTTGGGAGAAAGATGAAGGTTATTTGTTTGACACAATGCATCGTGATAGAGAACCACAACATTTGTAGCATTGGAAATGGTACAAATGTTGCAGCTTTGCTCCCCAATCAAACCGAGTCTACATCCTAGGTGGTGTGGTTTTCGACCTGGACCTCATTTCAAAAGCCCCTCCCCCTTCAAAGATTACTAGAGTTTTACAGAATCTGCAGTCAGAATAAATGAATCCAGTTCCAGTATAGTGTACCGAACACATCATCAAAACACATCAAGCAGTGTAAGATATTTCCTGGGAATCTGCGCGGCTGAGACTGACCCCGGTTGACTTGACATGACCCATGCTACAGAGCCTGTAGCATTCATGCTGTTCATGTATTGCCTGGCTGATGCATTTGTAGACAGAGCCTACAGACCCATCTGCAGTGTGGCTGGAGTTACTACTGATGTGAACTCAAGCAGCTCTGCGTATATACAAGGGAGGAGTTGACTTACAGGGTTTAGGAGAACGGTGAGGAAGAGTTCTCCTCCTCGGATGCTCTTATCCAGCTCCTTGGAGCCTCCAGGGTATTCGTTGTAGAAGATGGTGTGTGTGAAGAGGCCACAGGTCTGCCTGGGCAACACCTAGAGAATGAAGGAGAAGCTTCATCAGTTCACCTCTTTGCTCCTCCGACTTCATTAAAGCTTTAAGACGGAACAATACGACCGTCGACAAGTGAAGGGAATTGTATACAAGTGGGTGGAATGAAACTGACTAGATCACTGTCGGTTATCTGAGATCAACCTGTCTGTGCAGTCAGTTACAGTGCAGAAAAAAAAAAAATTCAGAATCCCAATTTATGGGTCCTGCGAATTCTGAATCGACTAATCAGAAATCGAGTTAAAAACCTCCATCTTTGCCACTTGTATTTGTGAGCACAGAGGAATTATTTGCAGCAGATGTGTGCGCAACTCGGCTGCCGAAGGCCTTAAAAACTGTCACTGGTTGCCATGGTTACCCACAAGTACCCTGCTGTTTTAACATTAGCTAGCATGTTGTCAGCCTACTATAATAAGTTATGCTGTCAAATTATTATTAAAGCAATTTTGTTCAATGAGTCCCTCAAACCTATCCGTGCAAGGGCCCTGGAATAGGTGTATCCTGACATGTAGGTTTTCTTAAAAACTGAATTTGTATTTAGTGTGCAAAGGACAAACAAAATCCAACAATTTCTTCCTACGTTGGTAACAATTAGCAGGAAAATGAAGATGCAGCTGCACCCATCAAGGCATGTGGTAAACTAAGCCATCAGAAATGAAAAGTGTAGCAGGCTGAAAGAGGAAGAAAACCTCTGCAAATACCACAAAGTTGCCACGCAAAGACAAACGGTCGGCGCTGGCTGTCCGTTCTGAATACGTTTATGAACCTAATTGTAAACAGTTTTAGTAGTCAGAGAAATATAAGAGTGCTTGCTTTCTGCAGGCGACATGGACAGTAAAGTGACTGCTGACGTAATGTGACGTCCACTGATAATCCCTTATCATGTGGCCACTGCAGAAGGCCGTCTCACCCGTCGTATGCATTTTTAATTCAAGAAAAAGCTAAGCTAACTTAATACTGGTAAATTAAGTTACATCATTTATGAAAAAAAAGCTATTTTTATTCAAACATAAACTAATGAAATTGAATCATTAGTACCAAATCTGTACCAAAACTGTAAAGATTTGGTTTAAATGTCTTTTTCACTTGTCAGTCGCATCATTTGGACAGAATCTCAGGACCGTTTGAAAAGAAATCAGCTTCTGAATTGCACTGTGACACTAACGGTCGCAATCGAATCACGAGACATTGAAAGATCCTCATCTCTATCGGTCGGATCCAACAGAAAGTCAGCAGCAGAATCTGCAGCTGGCTGTGAGCCGAACCCAGTAGAGAGCACTGACCTTGATTCCGTTGTGGATGAAGCCCCGGCGGTACCTCGCTGGCCTCAGGTGAGGGTACTCTTCAGTGCTGGTCACCTGGATTCCCCACACAGACTTCCAGGCCTCATACAGCTGGGTGTGGACAGGGTAGACCCCGGAGTGGTGCGGAGCCACTGCGTAGCCCATATCTGTTGGGATTCCATGCTCCTGCAGAGGGCAGCAAAACCCAAACGTCTCAGTGCTCCTCCTCAGAAGAATAATGTCTAAGTAAGACATTAGATTAAATGCAACACATCCGGTAAACCGTTTAGTTTGTCCTGGAAGGAGGGTGGAGAACTTTAGTGGGAGAGTTGTGTTAACAGCAACGTACTGCTCTGACTTTACCAGGACTGCCACTAATTATTACTTTACTAATCAATTATTCTATTGACTATTCTCACAATGAATACATTTTTTAAAAATCTGCATTCTGCAGATTTTTCATTTAAGTAATTTTTTTCACAATATTAGAAATCCATTAAAAATGAACAAATAATTCACATCCTTTTTTCAAATATGAAAATGACAATTTTGTAGCCTAAAATGCAACGACAAAGCATTCCTTTAGAGTGTGCTTGATCATTTGTAGCAAAAGGATGCAAAGAATCTGCTGATTATTCTTTTGACAAATACATTTTATGCAAAACGCGAGAAAATAGAAGATTTTTTTTTTTTTTACAGAACTTGAATCGGGTGAAGCTAAAAATGAAACTTGTGGATTTGCACATATTTAGATTTTTTGTTCTAAATTTGTTGCTACAGTTTTTGGATCCATAAAACTTTTACTCTATCTTTGATCATACAAATAGGAGAGACTAACGCATGGGAATGATAAGTGTGTAAAGCTGCAATGCTTCGAGAAGTAAAGTGGTTTATTCAGCACTTCTGTTCAAAAACTAATTGAAAGCGTGGACCAGAACATGGAGCGTTACGGTACCAGGTCGTTGTCATCAGCCAAATATGCATAGAATCTTCTCTAAATGTCAGGAAAGGTTGTTGGGGGGAAAAAACCCTTAACTCTCACATTCAGCTTATTAGTGTTCTTCAACGCAACAAATCAGGCTAAGAGAAAAGAGGTGAAAAGACCCAACATTGCCCGGCGTTTCTCCGTTACTGAGCAGTTCCTTCAACAAACAACCTCCATCCGAGTCTCCTGTTACCTGAGCAAAGATCCTGTTGAGCTTCATTTGCTCAGCCAGGACGCTGACATTGTGAAAGAGGTGAGGCTGCATGTGGCTCCACATGTGAGGGAACCACCAGAAGTCCTTCCTGTGCTGCAGCAGCATGTCGTCTCCCTGGTCCTCCTCATCGGTGCCTGGAAACGCCCGCAGAGCAACAACAACAAAAAATTAAGTCTCCTCCAACTCGCAGTCGGATTCTACAAAACTCAGAGCAACATGAATCATTGAAGAGGAAAAGGGTTGATTTAATCTTACAACGTTTAGTACCTGTGTGGTAGAATTTTCCGGAAAATCCCAGATTGAAGGTGAAATTAGGAACCAGCGCTCCTAGCTTATTTTGAGTGTTCAGCAAGGCCTGCGAAAAACCAGAGTAAACTAAGCAAAGTCCAAATAACTTGTGAGAAACAAAGGTTTATTATAGAAATACGTTTCTAATAAGCACCATTTACAGATGAGTAAAACTGGAAGCCAACATCTTTATCATTGTACCTTCTTGACATTTGACCTCATTTCAATAAAAGTACATTTGAGAGTTGTTTTTCTTCTTTTTTTGCAGGAACGCTTCAGTCACGTTGGCTGAAGATTCAGTCACATTTACAACTTCTTTCTGAACAACTTTAGTGATGCCAACAGCGATATTTTTGAAAATCGTCAGTCAGACCTGCTGACAGAGGTAGCTGCCAAATCACTTCTAGGTTCAAGAGCAGCATGTGAGGGGGAAGAAAAGGGGAAGTGCAACCGATTCTTTACTTTGTTGTCAGAGCAAAGCAAGGACACAGCGAGAAATGGAGCTTGGTGTATTTGCCAGCAGTTGCTGCTGTTACACTGGTTTCCTGCGCAGAGCCGCCGTGGCGTGTTAAAGTGAGTTGACATGCAACAGACAGCTGGAGAACTGAAATTCTTTTTCATAAAGCTGACATGGAGCGGATTCTGGGGAACCAATCAGAGCTAGTAACACTGATCTTCTAAAACTGAAACCTAATACAGAAAAAAAAACTGTGAACGTTAGGGATGCAAGTTATTGATTGATGAGTTAATCTTAGGTCCAAGTGGAAGTTATTAGTTAATCGATTGGAAGTAATTTTAATCTAATAAAGTGTTAATTGACAATTAATTAAGTCGATTAAGTCAATTCTGTGTTGCTTCCCTAGTCAACACAGAATGGCAGTTTCAAGAAACACCCCAAAATAATAAAAACATTTCAATATCCTTTTAGAAAAAAATCTAATTGAAATATTATGAAATATCCTTTAATCTTCATTTATACAGCTAAATCTATTAGACTATTAGTCACATTTTCGAGATAAAAGAACAGAACATCAGCGTGACAATATGCAGTGCAGGGTAAATGGCTCACCTCCACATCAGACACCTTCATTCGAGTCCCCTCCTTGCCCACAAATATATCATCCACGTCCACCAGGATGTGGCGGTCCAATGACAAACACAGTCTTTTCCCCGTCAGGTAGCCGATGGCGTCTACAAACACCAGCTTGTGAAGCCAGTAATTGAGATTATTTCCAAAGAGAACTCTCTGGATGCCGTCGTGGAGCCCCAGGTCCTGCACCACGGTGGAATAGAGGGCCTGCAAGGGGCCGGGTCCAAAATGTGCCAGGGGATCTGAGGACTTAGGGGTGGCTAAAAGAACTGGTTCATATGTAGAGTGGTTAGACAGGAAAATCGTCCAATCATCCCCCGGCAAAGAGCCCTGCTCCACCTGGTTGGGCTTGGTGATGTAAAGCAGCGGAGCGCTGGGGTTTATACGGTAGTCCCTGAGTCCGAGGTGCGAGTGTAGAAAGAGGGGGAAACCTTTGAGCTGTGCACTATGAAGCGAGTTCTCAGTTGCTTTGAAGAAACCAATGACGCCCACTCCGTACTCAGCACAGTACTTGTCCAGCAAGTCTCGGTTCCACGCATCGAGGTTGACATATTTCAGCACGTTTTCATAGATGATCAAGGCGTATCGTCCACGGTCGTGCTCCGTCAGCGTGGGCATCTCACTCTTAGCAGGAGCGATCTCTGTGCGGTAGTGGAAGCGGCTCGATTCTAAGATGGCAACGATCTCTTGGCCCAGTTGGGAATAGATGCTCTCCACAAACACCAGAACCACTGGCTCTGTCCTGGAGTTGTCAATCGTCTTGACCTCCTGGAGTCGCCCCTGGCGCACCGGAAGGAAGAGAGGGGACCTCTGGCCTCCAGTCTCGCCACCGTCGGCCCCAGTACCCATTCCCAGCAGCGTCCCCCCACCTCCACCACAATCACTGAAGGGTAAAGGTGGTGAGTCCTTGATTTTGGGGCTGTTGGAGACATAGTAGGCCAAGAACGCCATGGAGAGCAGGCAGAAGACTATCAATGCCAGAATCAGGCGGTGAAGCTCCAGCTGGCGGACCCCTCGCAGCAGCTTCAAAATCCCCAGACCAGCGGCCATGGTGATGTGGGAAGGAGGCCGGACAGGTCAGGAGGTGGCAGCGAATCCAAACGGACAAGGGCAGCGGCGGGGAGAGGGAGCGAGAGGAAAACTGAGTGGGGCAGGAAGATTGAGCAGTGAATACTGTCACTGAGCTGTGCTGATTAATAGCCATTTACACTAAGTCACCATGGCCAGCATCATTCATTACTTGCTTTCTGTTTAGCTCTGACGTGCAAAAACACTCAGATTGCTACAAAGAAACTGATATCAGGGCCTCAGTAAAACTATCTGATGTCTGTTCAGATGGGTTTCTGCTGAGCTGACGGCCTACGTCTGAACTATTCTCATCTCCATGATGTCTTCTATTTGGAGGAATCTCAGTGTAGCTGCTCTGGATTTCGGGCTTCGACTCTCTCCGGCCACTCGTCCATGACATCCAAGACACTTTGGAACAAAAGCAAAAAAAAAAAAGGACAAATAAGCAAAGAAAACATGAAGCAGAGTGAGATTTATATCAGCATTGCTGATTTCTTACACGGACTGTATTCTGCATAATTCTGACAACATATGAACAGTTCTGCTGGTTTCTCACCGGGACAACATCGTATGTCCAGAACTCAATGGATGTCGGTTGCAAAAGCCTCTGCAATATGAAACATGATGTTAAATTTAGCCAATTTAAGAACAGTCAAACTCTCTGAATTTCATTTTTTATTATAAACAAACGAAAATGTTCAACTTGTTTTCAGCTAGGTACTTCGAAGTTCATTTAAATCCAACAAACAACAGCTTCATACAAAAATAACAAAGCAGTCTTTAACTGCCTTAATAGACTGTTTATAACATTCACAAAGCCACAAATCTCCATGTATTTACTAGTCTGTGGTATGGGAGACCCACAGTAAGTGGAGCACAGCTGTGACCAGGAGGGAGAAGGATGACTTTTCTTACAAACAATAAAAGAAATAAGTGTGAAACAAAAAAATGTGTATCAAGCAACTCACCTGCCTTCAGAAGCCACCAAATCAGTAAATGTAAAATAAACTGACAGCAAGCAGAGCAATAATCAGTGAAGCAGAGGAGCATGGTGACACTGGAGGAGCTGCTCAGATACACAGCTCAGGTGGGCAAGAAGACGGTTTTCGGAAATAACAGATTTACTCTTATTTTTTCGCTTTGTCACACTTGAGGCTTTCAAACTAAATAGCATTGATAAACAGTAACTACACAAAGCAGCTTTGAAAAGACTTTGCATTTAGGCACACTGTTTTATAGCACAATGAAGTAACCATGTAATGTTCAGTTGTTATAAAAGTACTGTATATGTCAAACATGACTTAAAATAAATTTGACTTTGCATTAAAACCGTATCTGACACCTTGAAATTGGGCCTCTGTCTCCTTAAGAAAGGTGGAAACCATTTCTGACACTCCCCCTTCAGCACATCGTCACAACAATGCTTCCATGGTGCCGCTTTCAGCTGTTCTTAGCAGCTCAGCGGACGCACAGTTCCACCGGGTGTCCGCTAATTGCTGCTGGCTAGTCTGAAGGATCCGAGTGGGGGTTGGGGGGGCTGCTCTGTGAGGTGGAGGCTCGGTCTGGGGACTGCAGCTCAGAGGAGGAAAAGGAAGAGCTCAGTGAGAGCAAGTGTTTAGGCAGTTCTCAGTGGTTGCCATGGAGATTAAAGGATTTCTCAAACATGCATGACAGGATCCAAGCAACACTATAGAGATGTTTATGACGAGGGAATAACATTATAACATGATGTAAAGCTATAAATAAATAAAAAAGGCTGATTATGCATAATACCGCCCCCTTTAAGGGAAAGTTAGAAATCTAAACCAACCTGCCTCTGTGTGAAAAGGTTATTTCCCCCTAAACCAAACACCTGGTGTCACCCTTGGCAGCAGCAGCTCACCTCCACATCAGACACCTTGCCCACACATCTATATACCATATTTACATAACACTCTGTTCATTGTGATGTCGCTGGACCTCAGGGTTTTCTCATTCATATCGACGCCACTGACCTTCAGCTCGCCATCGACAACGCTGATGTGTCAAAGCATTGGGAAGACACTGTGGACAGGAAGCAAAGCAAGCAGTCTGGTTCTGATAACCAAGTGGTTTTACACTAAGATTAGAAATGGGAAATCCAGTACTGTTTTAAACAAAACCTTGAAAACTGCTTGTCAGAGCAGAGATAAATCGTAAATAAAAAAAAAGAGTGAGAGTTATCCAACTATCAGACTGGTGTGTCTGTGCTGCGGCAACACGTTTAGTATTGCTATGGTATTTTAGGATTTAATTCCAATTGACCCTTGCAGACCAACGATGTGTTTTTGTGACGCTCTATACAAAGAAGAAGACAGAGGTCTGGAAATGTGACTCTTTTACTTCTACGTGTATTCGAGCAGATTCAAGACGACATGAGACAGTGGGTTCTCTGCAGAAACACGTGCTGCTGAGTTATAAATAAATGACCTGCAGCAAAAACCTTTAACTAGACCGTGTCATGACTTCAAACAGGAAGTTTTCCCTGTTTTTCGGTAGTGCATCTTGTCATGTGGAGCTAGTGGAGATAAGTGTCTAATAAAGAGTGAGACCTATCCTAATGTCAGGAGACAAAAACAAAAGCTCCAGGACCAAATCTAGATGTTCAGGTTCAGCTCAGGTTAGTCAGGGCTTAGATGGTTCAGACCTGCGTGAGGGAAGGACAGTGGAAATATGGAGTGGTCAACTGGAGGTGAAGGGACATTGATAGGTGTAGAGATGGAGGGGAAGCAGAGGGATGGTGTGACAGGAGGACAGAGGCCTGTGTTGAGCTCTGAAAGGGGAAAGTGAAAGAAGTAAAACTACAGCAGGGAGAAGTCAGCAGAGGTTAGTTGTGGTCTAAAAAAAAAACCCCATCTTAGTTCCCACCACAGACAATGAGATCAGACTGGATTGTCTGATTGTCTGGATTCTTTCACTAAGCAACAATTAAAGGTATAACCCTCAGCTGCTGCTGCTGCTGCTGATGATGATGATGATGATGGGCTTCCTCACAGTGCCTGGGGGTCGTGGCACCAACCGGGACAGCAGAGGATGCTGCTGACAGAAGCCGGTAACAGCCCGGTCACATGACGGGGACAGAAAACCCTGACCAGCCGCCGCACTCCGGTCTTTCAACGGACCCCTGCCAACATCTTAGCTTTCAGCTGCTAACGTTAGCTCCGAGCATCAATGGTGGATCCTCAAACCTGCTTCTTGTCATCTACAAATGACCCTATGAACACGTCATCCTTCCTCTTCCCTCTCTGTCCACACAAACAAGCAGTCCAGCTGGGAGGAATCCCTCCCAGTAAAACCCCCAGTGTTCACCAGCAGGGACAGAGCCAGCTAGCTGCAGGCTACGGTAGCCACAGATGGCTAATGGAGGCAACATTCACACGTTCCCACCTCAGAGAGAAAAACCGGGGCTAATTTTCACTTACCGGGATTTTGTCGCATCGGGGAGCAATTTGGTTGAAGGAGAAGATGGCGTTTAGGTCTGCAATTCGAGATAAAACTCAACTTCGGCGCGTCAACACTCAAGCAGCCATCTTGTTTATGATAGCAGCCCGGACTGAACCAAGCTGGGAACCAGGAGGGGGGAGTGAGAGAGCAGAACCTGTTCACCAGCTGCTCTGGGTCACTACCAGCTCCTCGCAGACGTTCATCTCTGACCCTCTGCGGATTGGAAAAATCCTCTTTAAACTCAAACATCTGTGTAAACTTATCATGCACACGCTTCCACAGACATCAGAACAACAGGTTGCTGATGTGGATCCAAGAGTTCAGGAAAATCGCATATATATTTATATATGTTTTACATATATTTATATATGTAAATATGGGGGTTTTTGTATAAAATTTGTTGTCTCTGAAAATATGAATGCTAAAAAAGGATAATACAGCCACAGCATATTAAACACAGACTTTAAGGCCAATTTTAGTTTTGAAGTATTTAGAGGTGCTTCTGAATATTTCCCTCTTGCTTAACCAGAATATGATGGCCTACCATTCTTCTTCATGATATTCTAGTCAATAGCAGAAATTATACGTCAACTCATCCTGATCCTTAAGCAGTAAAGAAGTCCTGACCATCACACTACCATCGCCATGCTTGAAATAGGGTGTAATGTTTTGCTTCCAGGACTTTCTCTTTAAAAGTTGTATTAATTTGACTTAAGATTAATACAGTTAATCTGTGATATCACCAGTCCAGAGTAATTCCTAAAAGGTTTTGGGGAACCTCAAGATTTTTGTCTGTTTGGTCAGCAGTGACTTTGGCCTTGGAACGTGTATGGACTTCCTGTCTAGTCTCTTTTTGTTTTGACCTACATTTATTTGGTTACAGGAACAATAACCTCATGTTGTTCTACGTCTTATTTAGTTTTTATTGACTCTGGTACCTATTCACTCACTGAGTAAATGAGTTCTGAAAGTTAAGCAGATTAAAAGTAGTACATATCGTTTTAATGTACATATCGTTTTAATTAGTTGCTGGTTCTCCGTTAACCTGTGGCCACTTCCTGATGGGGGCGGTTCTGTTAAGGTTGACAGCAGTACCAGATTTAAGGAACTATAGTTAGTGTTTTATTAGTAGAAACAAAAAAAAATGTGTTAAGTTAGCACTGGGGCTGGTTTGGTGTTTGGGGAAACCCTTGGTGAGCTGTGGAGCCACCTCCAACCCCAGGCAGAAATTAGCTTCTCTCTTTTTTTAGGATTTCTTGTTCATGACTAATAGTAGCTTCATACCTTTAGTGGCACTTAAACGTTTTCTCAGATTTTCAATTCAAATTCAAAAATACTTTATTGATCCCAAAGGGAAGTTAAATGTTGTAACTCACTAATTCAGGTTCTTCAAAGAGTTATTGTAGATTGTGATGGCTGTCGGCAGGAAATGTCTCTTGTAGCGGTCTCTCTAGAGAAGCCTCTGACTGCAAACACTCCGTTTCCCCAAGACAGTCTCATGAAGAGGAGACTGTAAGGGCTAAAATGTCAAAAACCAAATGTACACTTCCAGGTGAAATAACTGATTTCAGTTACCCATTGGTTGCTACCCATTGGTTGTTGGAACACACTGGACAGCAAGTGAACATCAGTCTTCAGTTCAGTGGTCCAAGAAAAAAAGGTAGTGAACTGGAACCAGGGTTCTGTATGTATGGGTGGCCGAGGCTAGGTGATGGATGTTGGAAGAAAATGCTGTCTTGCATGGTCTGATCCAACAAACTACTGAAACTCTAGTTCCTCAGCTAATACACAGTTCATCAGGTTGTGTATGGAGTGCAGAGTCCATGGAGTCCATCATGACTGCTGTCCACCCAAAAAGCACCAACAACCTTTGAGTGCAGTCAGCCCTGTGGATACCTTTGCATGTACCACCTTCTTAAAACATCCACACTCTTTCATGCAAGCTGTATCCCGGATGGTTGTGAACTCCTCCAGCAACCACGCCGACACATCAAGGTCAAGGCGTAAAACCGGATCTCAGTGCAATGGAGCATCTGTGGGATATTCTGGACAAACAAATCCAGATAGATGGAAATCCAATTTCACAATCTGCAGCACTTCTATGGTCCAGATGCCACAAGACCCCTCCACGGGTCTGGTTGGATCCATGCCTTCTCAGTTCAATGAAACGACATTATATCAAACATGCAATTTCATTCTCAATTAACTTGCCAGTTTAGCGCTTCATCTTCCTAAATATCAGACCAGTAGAGGTCAGTGTTCTGTGGAGTACAGGGGAGCTTGGTAAAGGTCAGGCCTTCTGGAAAAAAGAGTTTAAACATCATTTAAAACTGTATTTAAGAATTGTGATGCTCACGTTTGTTATTATATGATTTATTTTTGTTATTAAATAAATCTTACATGATTTATTTAAATTCCCATCAATACTTAGATATTTTTATGATGTATTTCATAAATTTATGATCAACTGATGGATTGTATTCTTAGATTATATATTATTTTTTTCTACACTATTGGGTGAAGGCTTCCTATGACCCCAATGTTATTTTTTTCAGAATGTCTTTGATCTGTATTTTAATTGTGCAAAATAAACTAAACTCAGCATGTCTGTTCAGGCCAAGACAAGATTAGGTCTGCTTTATGAACAACAGATTGTTTGTGACAGCAGCAAAAATATTAATCCAATATCAAAACCCATGAGTCAGTCAACAAGTTTAGTGTTTTCAAGGATCTTTATTAGGTAAACTCTAAACTTTTAGTATTGCTTTCTTAGTCTTCAACCTTTTTTTTTAAACTTTTTTTTTTTTACTCTAAATTAGAATCTTTTACAATATGTTTATATAGAACCCATGGATTAAGCTACAGTTCTGAGGAATACAAAAATATCACAGAACATTTTCTACACTCGCCTTCACCTGTGAGGCTCAGAACTGGTTCAGAAAGACAAACAGCTGTCTGGACAGAGAGGATCGATGTATCCTAAAGGATAACAGCACCGTGGAGCCAACCCAGCTGGAGAAGTGCTCCATGTAAAAACACCTGTCTGTCAAGTCAGGTGTGGTGAAGTGCTGGCAGTCATGTCTTAACATGAGTCATGGAGCCGGGTCGTTTCCAGAGCTGCAGCACATCTGGATCGGAGCCACCCTCGCCAGCCTCCTGCACACCTGGCCTGTGGATAAGCTGCCTCGTCCGTCTGAGGGACGGTGTCCAGGGAAGTCCATGCTCACACCTCAGTGTTCGCTGGGGCAAACGCCTAAATGAAGTCTTAATCAAACAGATCTACAGGGGACCCATATGTGCAAAATGCTCAGTTTTAAAGTTGCATCTTTGAAAGCAAAAGTCTAAACAGTGGGACGGAGCCACCGTGAGTCTTAGAAGGGGATCTGATCCAATGTTTCCACCCAACAGGAACGCCGTTCTCCAGCATTCCCTGATCCTGGAGTTCCACTGGCCAGCATCTTTTAGATGGGTCCCTTTTTTGAACACCTGGTCTGGAAACAGGAATTACCTTGGAAGCTCATCACTGAGCTCTGAAGAAGCTTGGTGACTCAGAAATGGGAAACGGTGAGCAGAGGCAGGAAGATGAGGAGCATTCAGGGCAGCGTGGCCCGCTGCGACCGACTCTGCAGGGTCGCCGCTGTCCTGTTGGTTCCGCTCGGGGAAGCTCTCGGCGACTTCCTCAGAAGTAATGAAATAAAAACGAATAAAGCTGCCACCCTTCAAAAAAAAAAAAACACCTCCTATTTCTTGACAATTTACAGCGACACCTAGCATGACCAATGAGTCCCAGTACAGATTGTCCGTCTGTTGGACAGTGCCAGCTGGAGTCCCATTTTGGTCTGGAGTAGAAATGTAAATATGGATCGTCATGACAACCAACAGCAGCGTTTGAGCCTTATCCTCCCCCCAGTCCCGTTTGTATGCATGACTAAGTCAATAGAAAATATCAAAAAGTTTATACAAAACCCTAAAACATCCGCAGAACAAACAGTTAGCTTCTTCTCTTCTTGTCCCACGCTGCTAGAGGTTGAGATGGACAGAGACAGGCCAATCATCACTCCGCCCTCTGGACTGGAATGTCGCAGCATGACGAAGAACCTCACCAAATGTTTCAATCCAAACTCAACTGAGCAAAGAAATTCCTAAAATCACTAGAAATGGAAACAACATCAAGAGATCTAAGCGAGTCAAAAAAAAAAGAAAAAAAAAAAGAGGGGTACACTGTGACTCGTGGTTAAACACAGGTGTACGGCGGTGGATCGAGTGTGTCAAAACGGCAACCAGGCTTCTCCACCGACGATACCCGAGTGGACAAACACAACCTGGGAATAAATGGATGAGGGACACGGAACCAGCTGCAGACGTTTTAGCTTGAGGCCACACAGGAGAGAAGGAAGAGGCCCCTGACAGAGTGGGGTCCTGTGGGGGATGTGCCTGGCTCAGTGGGGTGGCAGTAGTAAAGCTGGAGGCTGTGTGCTGCTGTTTATGGGGAGAATGTGGCCATCTCCAGCGAGATGCGCTGCCACAGCTCCTTGGTCTGTTTGCCTCTCTTCAGATTCTGCAGCACGTCGTTGAACTGCATCATCCCCACCGGCGTGAGGCAAAACGCCCCCCGGGCGCTGCGGATGATGTTGACGAAGTCGTCATAGTCGGCAGGTGTCAGGTGGATGAGTCGATGGTGGATGTACTGAGGAGAGAGATGGGTGTGAGAAGGCTTGTTGGATGGAATCGCTGCTGGATTAAAACATCTCGGTTTTTCATTTGAGTCAAATATGTGGTGAACATTAACGTTTCTATTTAATCTCAACTTACCATACAACTGTATGGCTGAACAATTTTAGGAAAAATATGTCATTACAACACCATTGCTCAATATTCTGATGGAGATGTTGGTTAAGAAAAAAAACCCACTCTCCTCTTTCTTGCCAGTTTGTTGTTCTGAATCCCCACTAGAGGGGATTGCTGAATGGACAATATTGAGTCAGGCAACAGCTAATTAAACCTGCAGTGTGCAACTTCCAGAAGAAATATTCCTCACATATTTGTTGAAACGGCCACTATGTCATGACAATATGATATTAGACAGATAATCTGTGAAAAATTGCGCTTCTCTGCCTTCTCCCTGCGCTAGCTAGAAACAACCAATCAATCTCCGTAACTCAAGCCTCACTGTAGATGAGGAGCCAATAAAACAGTCTCAAATTTATTAGACATGTCTTTTCCTTCGTCACAAAGTTGCTTGAAGTTAAAAGTATAATGAATATTCATTAAAAGGAAAACGATCCAGATCCACAAACGACAGCAGTGTTGATGCTGTGATGATAGGTGGTGGACGGTGTGTTGCACCTGTAGGTATGCCTGCTGGCAGCGCTGCACCAGCTGGTGGAAAGCAGGCGTGCGGAGGTGAGCGTGGATGTGGGCAGGATTCAGCCTCTGCAGAGCCTCCATGATGATCTCTTGCAGGACGAATGGACTGAGGACTCCTTTGGCTGCTCCAACACAGAACTGGTACACATAGTTGACTCCTGGCAGACAAAACAACAAGCCAGTTCATGAGAAACACCATGAACTGCGTAACCTGAGTGATTCAGCTTTATATTTAAAAACAGATTGTTTTCAAAAGTATGACAACGGCCACCTTTTTTATATATATATATCTGCTCACTTTAAGGACTTCAAAGTGCACAAAAAGTTTTCACACTCCTTTATAAATGGAATCATGGGCAAAGCACCATGGCCTTTTAGACAAGAATTTTCAAAAACCAATCAGTCTACAACAGGGGTGTCCAAACTTTCTGTGGGGCCAAAATCATCAAGATAATAGCACTTGGGAGTCATATTAAAAATGCAAAGTAATTTTTATTGTAAATTGATCATTTGAGAATTAACCATGCAATGTTTTTATAAAGCAAAATTGCAAAGAACAATTTAGTAAACTGATATTTTCTTTAATAATAAGAGAAGGTGGGAAGGTTTGTAACTCTTTTGGTCAAAGGTTTTTTATTTGGCTGGTTTAGAAAATGTTTTTAAACTTATAAATTAATAAAATTATTCAGAGGGCCACAAATGGCAGCCGCGCCCCAGTTTGGACATCCCTGATCTAGAACATTTGCTTAACTTATCATCTTTGAACCATTTGCTACTGTCCTCTTTTGCTAACATGTTTGGGGGCAACACTGGCAAAGGCGAAAGAAGTTCATCCTGCAGTCGGTGGATTGCTGGTTCGATTCCCGTTGCGTGTCACTCAGCATTGCAAAAACACTTCACCCGCCTTGCCTGCTGGTGGTGCTCAGAAAAATGACACAAAATGACAGCATCGCTTCTGTCAGACTGTCCCAGGGCAGCTGTGGCTACAATCCAGCATTTGATATAAGGAGCATTATAAATAAAACAAATTATTATTATAATGTTCTCACCTAGCCGTGCAGCTAGTCCCAGCAGCCACTTTACATCTTCAGTGTAAGGTGGACTTCTGGAGAAGTTGTTGGGATGGTCGTTATGAGCCCTCCTGCCCAGCATCTCCAGCGCCAGCATGCCTTTACACAGAACAGCAGCCATCCTCAACACAACGCGTCTTTAATGTGAGCGTCAGACCTGACTAGGCGAAGCCGCTCACCAACTCTGTAGGCTGAGTGCAGGTAGTGCAGGCCCTGCTGGCTGATTGGCTGGCTGTGCTGCTCATCTTCTGCTGTGAAGGGGGCGCTCACCAGCGGAGCGGGTTGGGGGGAGACGGCAGGCAGAGATGCCCCCTGTATGGCCTGAATGGTGGGGCCAGAGTGGACGCTGCCCACTGCAGAAACACAACAGTGAGGCATTAAAATGATGATGACGTGGCTAAAGGCAAAGTGGGAACATGGTGTTGTCCTGACCTGCCACGGTGGTGCTCAGGGGCAGGCCCGTCTCGGTGTGGTAGGGGTGGACGGCGATCTGAGTCATGGACGGCACCGGGACGGCTGGGAAGGTGACGGCCGCAGCAGACAGAGAGGGCTGGGGGCCGGGAGCCATTGAGAAGGGGTACTGGGCCCCGATGAAAGCTGGATGTATCCCCTGATTAGAACACAGCAGAGGAGCTACAATGAAAACTGCTAATATTAGCACAATAATGATGCTTCATAGCTCCATGGGAGGCTTCCGTTTACACTTGATTACAACCCTACTGCCATGTTTACTGGGGATAAAAAAATAGTGCATAATTATTTAGTGGAAGATAAAAGATACAGGGTATAATACAATTTTAACAAAAATCTCAAAAGAAAAAAAATCCTGTGGGATCAAAAGCCAAAGTTGTATAACAAGCAGAGTGTTCAGTTTTCAACAACCAGACTTCAAGCTAGAGCATCTTAATGTCAGCATGGTCCAGTAGAAACCTAGAACTAAATCTAATTCAAAAGCTGTTGCATGATTTAAAAATTTCTGTGAACAGATGCTCTCCAGCAAATCAGACTGATCTTGAGCTGCTTCGCAAAGACGGGTGGGCGAAAGTTTCAATCTGCAGATGTGCAAAGCTGGTAGAGATACACCCTCAAAGACCTGCAGGTGGATCTGCAGTGGAAGCCGCTTCTAGAAAGCCTAAACCTCAGGTTTCAGATTCTTACATAGAAAAAAATTTTAAGAACTTATTTTTTAGACGGAAATATACCAAAGGTAGTACAAAAGTATATTTGAACTAAAACAGGCAGCTAGAAATGTTCTTAGAGGAGATTTTAGCTGTTAGCGGGCGGTTGTGGTTCCCAACCCGTGCGAACACAAAGGGTCCACTGCAAATGCTTTCAATCATAAGAACTGTTGCATGTGTGTTGTATTTACAGTCCCCTGCGGTGTGTATTGAGATGACCTCTGACCTGTGGATATGAAGCCCCAGACACAGGGAAGACGGCGGGCCGGGGTACATGCTGCAGAGGGTGTCCCAGGTACTGCGGGGTGCAGACGGAGGGGAGGTGTGCCTGGATGGTGGTGTAGGGGTGCAGCCCCTGACTGTGGGGGTGGGACATGGCCTGGCCAGGAATAGCATGGGACTGGTAAATGGTGGAGCCCACAGAGATGACGGGGACAATGGCCGCCGCAGTGACCGAAGCTGTGACCGCTCCCACCCCCGAAGAGTCCATGTTGGCTACGCCGTCCAGCACACCGCAGGTGGCATCTGGGGGCCTCCGGCCAGAGCTCCCGTTGGCCCCGCAGCGGCCTGGAGGATCCCGCTGCTGGCCAGCACCGCCGCCCACCGACTGCTCGTACAGCCAATACCACTGATGGGCCACCTCGAACAGGACCTCAGGATACACGCCACCGCCCTTCGCTGCCTCCTCCACGGCCATGCAGGCCTTCTCCAGCATCACGTTGTCCTGGAAGCAGGAAGAGACAGAGACGTAGAGACGGGAGTAGGTCAAATCGTTCTCATATATGGTGAGCATTTAATTTGATCTGATTCTTAGCATCTTTTCTAGCATCATTCTCTAGCGTTTGACTCAGCTTATCCAGAGATCAGGTAATGTTTCCTTCTGGTAAGTGGAAATAACACGTGGTGAGTCGAGTTGTTCATATCTACATTATTAACAGTGAGAATAAACTGTTAAAGTCACAATATTTTGTGGAATTCCTTGGAAACATGATTACTTAAGTCTTTCTGCTCATAACTCAATCTCTGCAAAGAGTCAAATCTTCACACAAAAAAACATTACAGGCTAATTTATCGGTTACATCCAACATTAGAGAGCACACAACAACTGCATTCAATCAGATTTTGAAATATGAACACAGCTTTTATTAATAACACAACAATTTTTTAATAACTGGAATCAGAAACTTGACTCCTTCTACCCCAATGATGAGTCGCCATAACCTTATGTGAGTTACAGCTATGATAAAAAAATTCAAAATGTTAACACAACTATACATAGTCATATATATACATATTATACATACTACCACATGTGGTAATATGCACACCACAGTATTTAGTGTGGTTTCCTGCACAGTGTGCAGGAAAAGTTGACTTGCTCTACCTGTTCTTTGCACTGAACCAGGGCTCTCTGGATCTCATTGGGGTTGAGGGCGTGAGCGTGAGGCAGGCAGCTGAGCGCCAGCTCTGCGGCCGCCCGGACCATGTTGGGGTCCCTGGCCCGTGATGCCCGGTCTGCCAGGGACGCCACCTCTGGTGGAGTCAGGTGGCCATCCCAGCACTCCACCAGGATATTCAGGGCTGCGCTGCCAATCTCCATCGCTTGACCTAAAGAAAAAGCAGAAAGGAAACCGTGGTTACAATACCTGACCAAATGTAACAAATGACTGTTAAAATGCGTGTCCTTTAATAAATCACACCAGTTATCCAGGAGACATGAGATGAGTAGGTCCTGGACAGCCAGTTGGGCGAAACAAAATTGTGGAGGCCAAGAGCGTACAGTCCAATCTCGAAGGCACAGAGATGGAGGTTCCTGTGTGGCCCCTGGTGACCACCGCTGGCTGAGGGCTGGGTGAAGATGGAGGTGGAGGAGTTCCCTCCGGCTTTGATCAGCACCGTCTTGGCCAGTTCAAAGTAAAAATGGGCTGCTGCCTCGGAGGGCTGGTTGGGCACATGGGGGGCATGACACTCCAGGCGGCGCCCCTTATACCTGAACACATGGAAACGTTGAAACCGGTCAACATGAAACCCAAACATAAAGTATCTGAGTACACCAAGTACACTTCATAGGGAGGTGGAATAAAAACAGCTTTGACCAACGGAACAGATGTTCCAGTTTGGGAATTTTCATATTTTATAGTAAAAATATCCGTTAGCGCAACATTTGTTCTTGTGTTCTGAGCTTCTACTGTTCACTAGCTGCATTTTCATAAACTTTAAAATTGAACACATTAGAATTCCGAAAATAAATTTGCCTAGTGGAAATGCACCAATTTCAAAAAACTTCTTTTCCAACAAGAAGCTTTTAACTGTTGGATGAGTGGATTTTTCAGCCATATGGGTTTTAGGGTATTTGGTAAAACTGCGGTGGAAACCTTTTTTTTTTTTTGCATCACACGAGTCACATGATCAACAACCGGATGTTACTACTGGCGGAAAAGATGAGGAAGACGACAGGAAGTGGTAGGAGGCTGATGGCGCCACATGTTTTCTTACAGAAATTATGGCTTGAACAAACTTAAAGTTAAAATGACACGTGAATATTTCTTATTTAATGGAAACACCACAATTGTGAAATTGTGTTGAAATGGGAACGCAGCTTCTGTCAGATAAAATAATCAGTGATGTCTGAAGAGAACTAGAGTTACCAGAAAGAATAATCCCCAGCTTTCCAGATCCATATGCAAAATTATTTTTGTGTACAATGAAACATCGGGTTATTTGAGATTACATTCAAAAGTAAAAGAATGGATCTTTATAGCTCTGCAAAGCCAACCCTGTAGAGAGGTGGGGTAGTCAGCATGTGTACCTGCTGGTGTCAGTGCTCTTGGCCCTAGCCCCGCCCCCAGCCCTGCGTGAACCACTGGAGGATGAGGAGCCCAGCGAGTCTGATGAAGAGCTGCTGATGCTGTCGCTGTCCTGTCCGCGCGCCCAGGACGCCGCCGCCCACCCACCCCGGAGTGGCCTCCGGCTGAGGGTCGGGGAGCTGTCTGAGGTCGTCTCAGGAGCGCTGCTGTCTATGCTCGCCATGCCTGTTCACACACATGCTCTTTAAAGTTTGCACACTGGGTTTGCTTCACTACAAATTAGCAGTGTGTTTTCACCAAGAGGGTAAAACTCCCCCCAACAGGAAAAAAAATAATACCAAGGCTAAAACCTAAAGGTGAGTTTTTGAAATTACACTGTGTAAAAAAGGGACAGACATGTAGGATTAGTGTGGAACTCAAAGGAGGACAAGTAAAGCCAGGTCAGAGTGCATACCAGTGTGTTTCTTCTTCTGGCGGACAGGCGAGCCCCAGCAACGCTGGCTGTAGCCACAGCGCCCCCCTAGAGCCAGTCGACTGGGAACTGTGGCCTCCGGTTTAAAGGACGTCGTTTCGTTCTGCTGCTCACTTGATAACTGTGCTCCATCTGAAACTGCAAGGACACAAATTCAAGTCAGTGTTCATTGGAAAACACATCTAGTTCTGATCAATTGCAGAGGAAAGGAAGAAATGCTCTAAGTAAGTTTGGGTACTCTGCACATTCACAATTTCCGAAGGCATTCTTCTGCCGTTTTGCACCACAGTCTAAAACTTTTCAACAGAATTTCACAAATCTGGGAACCTCAGACCAGAAGAATTCACCCAGCTCTGCCATTTCTTCCAACTTTCAACATATTTCGATCCTGAATGTGTTGGGTTCTCTACCATGCTCCTTGGTGTCAGCAGCGTTCTCCCCGCCTGTGCTGTTCTGCAGCAGGCTGAGCTCGACCTGTGAGGTCACTTCCTCCCCAGCCAGAGCCACAGCAGAGGAAGAGCTTGAGGAAGACGCAGCCAAGGTGTTAGATGAGGACGATGACAAGGCGTGTTTGGTGACCCCTCCGGTGGAGCCTCCGATCCCGCTGTGGCTCCCAGTAGTGTGTTTGGACGGGCTGCGCTGACTGCCCCCTGCTGGCTTGCTGGAGTAGAATGAGCTCAGAGTCTGAGGCTTGTGGGTCTGGCTCTCCCTGTCCAGCAGCTTATCCAGGATCTGATCAAGGAGAGAGACTTCAGCATTCTACACATGCACCTGGTATCAGGGAGTTGATTCTGAAACCATAATCAAAATCTACTTTATATTGTAAGAGTTCATATTTCTGTGATGTGCTTTGTGTGACAAACTGGACAAGTTCAGTTCAGTTTCGAAGAACCATCAAAGGAAACGGATGGCCTCTAGACAGTATGCACTACATACAGTGTGTGTATGTTGGGTTTGTGTCTAGTAGGGTAAGTGGGTACAAACTACTACAAGTGTATTACTGTTTGTTTCCAATAGCAACGTCAAAACGTATGACCAAGCTCTGTACATTACTACTGTCTTCTTCTCTTTGTTGAGCATGATAATGTCTAGTCTGGAGATTAGACAGGAAATGTGCCGACATGCAGTGTGATTCACACTACAGTCACTTTAGAAAGCTGAACATTTCAAGGATTTTTAGTCATTACTGCTGACTTTTAGTCATTCCAGTTTCTACTCTGCTTTCCCCAGTTTTCATCAATTTGTTGGCTGCATACAATACAAGACAATAAAACCTCACCAGGCTGTGATAACAAGATCTAAAGCTGATCCCTACAGGTCAAAGGTTGTCTATCATATCTATCGGTAGCCATGTTTGATAAAGCGTGAGCCACCCTTTACCTTCTTGAGTTTGCTTTGGTCATCCTTGTAGGTGATCATGAGGGCTAAAGCCAGGTCACCCTTCACCCGCCGAGTTCCTTCACAGAGCAAAGGATGCTCTGCCTCGCTGACCGTCGTCTTCATACCTGCACATGCAAAGTCATGGAAACAGCAATCGGCACGAGTTAAGGAGTTTCAGGGCAACGGCAAAGGAAGTCTGTGTGTTAAAATCTGTGAAGACTGGCAACAAATTATACTTTGAAAGAACAAGATAATTACAAGTAACACAAGTAAAAGGAGCCAGGGAACAAATTACCAAGAGCAGCTACAGCAGCTTCAAAGCCCAGCTCCTCGTCCCCGGGCATCTCATTGTTTCGGTTGCGACTGGGTGGACGGGAACCAGTTGGGGACACAACTAAAGAGACATCATGGAGATGAGACTTGTTCAAAGGATGCTAGAATAAATAAAAACTACATTGTGCAGTCATTGCTTCTTCAATCTTTGAGAAATAAATCAAGATCTGTAATTCAACTTTAGAAAATGTTATCGTTTTCATTTCATTCCATTATGGAAGGCAGGCAGAAACTCAACAAATCAAAGTAGTCACCCAAACATAATGAACATTGTAGATGGTTTCTTGATGTTGATGGCAAATCAAAATCAGACATGACAAAGTGGCCAGAAAAAAAAGTTCTTATCAAAAGTAAAAAATGAAAAAAATACTACTCTTTTGCTTTTAGAACATCTGAAGGCCAGAAATAATCATTTGGATGCCAACCTGGGGTGCAGAGAACATCAAATATGAAACTGGCCAACATCAAAGGCAGCACCGGTCTGTAATCACAGAGGTTTCCGTCCCTGAGCTGCTCGGCTCGGTCTCTGATGGCCGACATCTCCACCAGGCCCAGGGGAATCTTCTTCAACAGCGCCACCACCTCAGACTCCTGGTAGGCCAGCTTCACCTGCTCAGTCACAACATGGAGAGTCAGTAATGAAAGTACTAGTTCAGGTCTTTACATGATTTGAAAGGATTTAGATGTTTCCATGTGTTCATGACTATTGCCTTGTCCTTATACAACATCCAAATATAACAGCAACTTATGCAGCTCAATTAGGTTTTCTCTGGGTTAGGTCTCAGGTCGTTTTAAGACAAACAGATCATGCATGTGTGTGACTTTGAGCCACAGACCTCCAGAGCTTTGGTAGAGGCAGGCGGCCTCTGCAGCTCCAGGGAGAACATTCCGGTACTGAAAGCCAGGTTGTGGAGCTCCAGCCTCTCGCTGAGGACCGTGAGGAGGAAGGCAGCTTTGGACAGAGTGTTGGTGGCCACCTGAGTCTGACGGCTGGTCGACACTTTGCTCTTCTTTCCCTGCGGTCCATGAACATGTCAGAGGGTGTCAGAGTGGAATCATATGCTCCGGTGTGGTGGGACGTTTTACCAGATACCTTGGTCTGAGGTTGCTCCACCTTCAGGTCAGGAGGATTGGCCAGCAGGTCTCTGGCCAGCTCCACAGCCAGCTGACATGCCTCATTACTGTAGCCATGAGCATACAAGGCTTCAGCACATGCAAACAGCACCTAGACAAACACACACGGTGAAAAGCTACCAAAGCTCACAAGGTGTCTGAATATCACAATCATTTGGAACTATTAATACAGAATAACTGCACAGGAAGTAACTTTTAAAAACTAAACTGCTAAGCTGCTGTTGTTTTCCTTCTTTACCTCCATGCGTCCTGCCTGTTCCAGAGGCTTAATTCCTGCAAAGATGTCTGGCTCTTCCTCCTGGTGGCTGTCGGCCAGCTGCTTGTCGGCTCCCTCCTCTGATGCAGCGCTCAGGTAGTACGCCTGGTAGTCATCCTCAGCCAGAGCTTCTCCTTCAGAAGCTCCACCTGCAGCCTCCGCCCCCTGGTTAGCTGCTGCTGCACCTGCTGCTTCTACAGCTGCAGGTTCTGCCTCCCTGTTGCCCCATGGCGCCTTGGCGGAAGCTGGAGGGCTGCCAGGTCTGGCTGTCCCAGTGCAGCTGGACGGCATGTCTTCGCTTCTGCCGTTGGGCTCAGTGAACCCCTCCACCGTGTCCACAGCCACCTCCATGTGTTCTTTAGCAGTAAAACAGGCTGGAGCAGACTCTGCAGCAGTCAGTGCTGCAGGGACGTGACCCGCATGCTTCATGTCAAAACTCTTGCTCCCACCGCCGCCGCCTCTGCTGTATTTGGGCAAGTCTCGGAGCAGCGGGCTGGGAGAGGGCAGCACCTCCGCCGGGGTGGGGAGGAACTCGAAGGTGTTGCAGGCCTCGGCTCCCAGAGCCAGGTTACAGCTGTCATCCAGACTGAGGTCAGCCAGGTCAGGCTCCAGAGAGCTGTCCTCACTGCTGGTTCTGCGCTTGGCGCTGGAATGCTTGCCACTTCCCAACCCTCCGCTGCCCCCAGGACCTCCAGCCGACGGAACCTTCCCTCCTCCCTGGGTCAGCTTCAGTTTGCCTCCGGAGGAGGAAGCAGCTCCTTTATACATGCACTTCCCCCCACCGTCCTCTAAAGACAGAGAGACACTCCCCCCCAGCCGGACCAGCATCCCTCCTCCTCCACTCAGTGACAAACCTTTCCGTTTGCTCAGAATAGTCTCCTTTGGTCTCACAGCCAGCTCCTGCTGGGAGAAATGGCCGTTCCCCCTTCCTTTGTAGTCCAGCACCACTCCGCCCTCTGCTTTGCTCGCTGCTCCTGCTTCAGAAGGCTCGCCGGCCGCTCCGGCGGCAGCCTTCACTCCCCTCTGGAACTGCATGGCCCTGGGCCAGCAGAACGGGCTGTTCTTCTTGTCTGCGCTGCAGTAGGTGATGCCTTCCAGCGGATAAGCCGCCTCCCAGTTGAAGTAGCAGGATTCCACAGCGGGCTTGAAGCCCTGGAAGAGTTTATCCAGCGACTTTCGATGTTGTCCTCGTTTCACGATCTCTATAACTTTCAGATGCCACTGCTTCAGTTGGCTAGCCAGCTCCAACCGCCTGCAACAGACCATGTGGAGGCTGAAATCTCAACACTTTTCATTGATTAGGCAATTCAGTGTTGGTATATATTAGGGCTGTCAATGTTAATGCATTGATATTATAACACAGATTAATCGAACTACCTATTTTGACCTAAAAGCCTCTCTCCAGCGGAGGGCATCCTAGTTCCCAGTAGCATTATGGTCTACGTGTACGAGCTCCAAATGTCACATGCATGAAATACACCAGCCGATCAGCTGGATGACAACAAGCGACTCACTGCACAAATTTTATAAGAAATGAATGGAGAGGGGCATTTCTAAACTAACCTTTAATACAAAATGAATTCCTTTAAATCTTCCTGAATATAAAACCTGGAAAACAGAGAATCATCAGACATGTTTGGTTTAAGATAATAAAGCTTTTTTTTTTAACTGCGTAGTTTTTGATATGAACTATATGGGCAGTTGCCCAGGGCAGCATCAGAAAGGGGTGGAGTAAGCAAGAACTAGAAAAAATAAATATATATTATCTGTCAGTTGTCTCCTGAAAATGTTTGGTAGGGGCGTGCCGTGGTGGCGTAGTGGTTAGCGCGACCCATGTTTAGAGACCTTGAGTCCTCGACGCGGCCGTCGCGGGTTCGACTCCCTGACCCAACAATGTTTGCCACATGTCTTCCCCCTTTTCCTTCCCCCTTTCCTGTCAGCCTACTTTCATATAAGGGACACTAGGGCCCACAAAAAGACCCCCTGGTGGGGTAAAAAAAAAAAAAAAAGTTTGGTAGTGCTTGTTTGCATGCTTACTGAAGTATGTTTCCCTTAGTTCTATTTCTAAGAAATAATAAAACTCAGATAATTTTGCATTTTAATTGGTTGGAGTGCAGCAGGAGAGGCCTGTCCAGAGCACCATTCCTGCAAGATCCACAACTGTGTGCATTTTTATATTTAAACTTACAAAATTAGGCATAGTTATTAATTGTGATTAATCAGATTACATTTTTTAAAATCATCTCACAACTCTAATGTATATTCAAATCTGTAAGAATAGTTAAAACATGACTTTTGTCTGTGCTCTGACCTGGTGGGGCTCATGGTGGGGTCAAGCACCGCCAGCCTCCACAGGACGACCATCTCATCACACATGCTGGCACAGGCGTGAGCCGCCACCTCTGATTGGCCGTTGCTGCGCCCCGTGTGGCCGCTGGCGCTGCTGTGGGACGCCGAGGTTCTGACGCTGTACCACCAGCTGATGATCTGAAACACAAACCGGGCTGGGTGTGAGCCAAAGTCTGGGCACAAAGCAACAGCTCTCAACACGGTGGTTTGAATGTGCAGTAGAACTCCAATGCAGACCAAAAAAGTGAACTCTGGCCCGCCTAAAAACCTTGTTTTCAGTTTTATTTAAGTGAACTCTGGTGCAGATCGAATGCATATGTGGATGCAAGCAGACCAGAGATCGCTCCAAAAGCAGGAAGCGATCTACAGAGCAGGGCATTCTGGGTAAATACGACCAAATCAAACATGCTAGTCCAGCACTAGACAGGGAACTGGTTCATCGTCTTTTACCAGAAAGACGATGGATTTAGTAGGATTTTACTAGAAATCCTACTAAAATCTGGCGCTTCTCCATTTTTGTTTACATTTTATGAAGATGGATGTGGCGCTCAGTGTCTTCTTCTGAGGTTTTTGTGTCATTTCCTTCAGTGGTTCTTGGTGCAGCTGCCCCACAAGCGAGGGGGAGAATAGTTTTTTTAAAATAGTTTGGATTGCTTGGTACAGTGCAGTGTGGAAGAGAACCGCAAGAGCTGAAAATGTAAGAAATGTTGCAACTTTGATCTCCAATCGAACTGAGTCTACAGGACTGTCGGGTGTGAAAACAGCACTAAAATCTAATGGTAAATGGGTCTAGTGACAGTAAAACTCACCTGTTCATAGGTAAGGCACTGTTCAGTGAGGATCTCCAGCAGTGGTGCGGCGTTGCTGTCTCGCCTCTTAAACATTTCCCTGACGATGGACAGAAGGTTCCAGATGCCCTCTGGTTCCCGGCCCCTCAGAGGGCGCAGCAGGCACGCCCACTCAGCAGCTGCCGGAGGCTCAGTGGAGGACAGGTACATGGAGTTCACATCACTGGTGATACACACACAAACCTATTAGTAAAGCTACTCTCTGAATATTAGCCGACTCTGTGGTAGATAAAAATACAACAATTAGCCAGAATTAGCCATCAACTGGTTGAGAGAATTTCCTGGGGTTAAGATCTAAGGCAGACAGCTTCAGGTGTCTCAGCTGAAAGCTTCTTGTTTCAGTCAAAGAGGCTTTTACTCAGGATAATGAGAAGCATTAAGAAGGAGAGCACCTGAACACGACAGGAGAGGGCCCACAGAACTTGTGCAAAGTCTTTTTAATGTTATCGCTGAGGGTCGACTCGTCCAGATACCAGGTGCTCTGATCAGATGCTGAAGGCCCTGCCGTCGGATCTGAAAATGCAAAAATAACACAGTAAGATTACGCTTTAATAAAGGCCTCCAAAAGGAAATAAACTGTCAGAAGTTAGCTTCAAGTAACTCCAAAGGTCTCAGCATTTCCTTCCCATTCTGTCCTGAGTCACAACAATCCTTGCTCTGGCTTTACCATGACTACTTTTCTGGCATTTCATCACTAATATTTTCATCTGTGGTCATTTGGACTAATCCTATTTTCTGTTTTAGGGTCCAAATCAACTTTATTATAGAACTTTATCCTTAATCCCCTTCATTGTGCCAGACTGATGTCCCTAGACCATCAGGTTCAGTGCAGTTGAAAACGGATTCAACTCTAACACTGAACCAGTTTTCCTCTCTCACAGTGCATTTTTAGCTTCAAGAAGGAAGTATGAGTGAAGGGAAAAGCGACGGAGAGTAGTGTGTTTTCCTCTGGAATGCTGCGGGCCGTACCTGGAGCTCCACACACAGTGTTGATGGCTGTAGACTGAGAAGACAGCAACTCATCCAACAGACGCTGGGCTGTAGGTAGGATCTGAAGAAATACAAGGAAGAGAGCTCTAAATATTGACATGTACTGGATTAGGAGGGAGCTATAACATTTAATTTCGTCATTCTGCTGTTGATTTTTACATTTAGCAGTAATTCTGCAGCTCATCAAAGTAATTAATGGAATAAAATCAAAACATATTTTTTTCTGAATCAACTCTGTAGCAGTTCCTGCTGTTTCCCCTCCAAGTTGCTATGTAAGGAGAGTCTGCAGCGGAGTTCTGGTGTATGATCTGCTAACATCAGACATGTTTGGCTCCAGTCGATACTTTGTCTCGGTTTACAGAACAGTTTCTTAGCAAACTGGCTCCCGACTGGTTACCACATCACTGGTGACCAGTGACATGTTACCATGTCTGACACATCACACCTAATCACACACACTTAAAACAAAACTAGGTTTGTACATAAAATTCTGTAACTTAGGTTATCTTAGCTGCCTGGTGTTTTAGATTAGACATCGTACGAACAGTGTGTAGTGTGTTTGTTCTGAGTGTGGATCCTACCTGTTGAGGCAGCTCACTAATGAGGTACTGGGCAAACTTTTGGAGCTGGTCCCTCTGCAGCCTGGATAAAGACTCTGACACCGGAGCCCTCAGACAGACCGCTGAAGCCTGCAAAGGTGTGAGCAGACAAATGACAAATAAACACTGCGCATTAAGATTAGAATCACCGCAGACTGTCCTGTTCCTGGAAGAAAAGATTAGTTTCGTTTTAACAGCTGATCCATAAGTTTTGTTGTTTTTTTTTTGTTTTGTTTTAGGAAATATGATCATAGTCTTCACAAGTCGTAGAGAGGAACTTTGACAGTCATATCTGCTAATATTCCACTTGGATCTGACTGAGTACATAATTTAGAATCTTCTCAAGATGTTTCATGGTGCGTTCACCAGATGCGTTTGTTTATATTCAAAGTCTATGTGGGGTAGCGTTGAGGGCCCGGAGCAGCGTGTTTTGCGAGTCTAGCGTAGCGTGATTTGAAGCGTTTTGAGTATTTGATGCCTCAAGCCTCGACAAATATGCCAGCAATGGCTGGAGTGATTTTGAAGCGTCTGGCGTGCCCTCGACGTGCCTCCTCATAGACTTTGAATGTAAATCTGATGCACGACATGCTAGGTGTAGAGCAAACTGTCATGGGTCTGCATTCAAAGTGCATCAAATTTGGGACTTCAGACGCGCTTGGTGTGAACGCACCATTAATCTGATCTGAATCGCAGGGAATTTCTATTTTACTCATCGGCTCTCTCCATCTCTCACAGCTTTCACTCAACTATTAAGCCTCTGTACTGATTCATTTTAAAATAGTTTAATATATAAAGAAATGCTTTCTTCATTTAGTTCATTAGAGTTCAGAACTGAAAGGATTCGTATAGAGAAAACAAACTCACATTGTGTATTCTGAAAAGGCAGAGAGCGACTACGTGGGCACACCATTTTGCCCCGGCGCCACAGGTACAGCTGCAGGAAGTGATGCGGCAGCGGTCAAACATGACGGCCACGTTGTAGGCTGCTTTAGACTGGCCAGACTGACTGGACACTACGGTAGCGCTGAGATGGAAGCCTGGAGACAGACAGAGACACACTTCTGCTTCATTTGTGCAGCAAATATAAGTGAGCATCCTACTCTCCAGATAAAACAACTCAAAATCTTCTACTACTGGCATTGCTGAATGTTGAAGGATGAATGAAGTTAGAATGCCGAGGTGGACTTTAACACAAAGAGCCAAAGTCTGTAGTCTGTTTATAGTTAAACTCGGTTGAGAACATCCCTGAATCGAGCGGCTGGACGTACCGATCTGAAGGGGGTCTTTGACGGCTCTGATCCTGTACAGCTGCTCTCCACGCTGGAACTCATCCGGACTGCCATTAGCCAGGCAGGAATACAACCTGCAACCACGTTAAAACAAACTCGGTCACTTCTCATTCCTGTGTTCAGAAAGTGTTCAGAAAACTTTCTTCCCCTTCATCACAGGAGTCAGTAAATGCCTCACGGGGAGTTAGTAAACTCTAATTTGTTATTGGGACATCATAATAACAAATATTGCTGGATGACAAATTGTCCCAGAAGTTATTGTGATATATCATATTCTTGTTGTTTTGAGATCATTTTCAAGTAATGTAATGGTAATGGCATAATAATGCAAGAATACATCCTCCAAGATCAATAAACTTTAAATTCTAATCAACATTAACACTGAAACTGGAGGACATTTTAAATATCCAAAAATAATAAACAAAACAACAAAAACAACAAATAAAATCAATTATAAAGTCCCTGTAAACAAAATTGTCCTAAAAAAAAGCTAACAAAGTATCAGACTGAAGACTTTTGTCATCCACAATAAATCATGTAAATGGAAATTACTGAGGTCCTTTTTTTATTGCTTAATGCGACAGGTCTAGCTAGTCACATTTGTAAACATCCAATGAAAACACATCAACCAAAAACAATAAATAGAAAGGAAACAAAAACCATGCACAACCAAAACCATAAATAAAATTGATTATGAAGTCTCTGTAAGCCAAACTACCCTTAAAATATCAATCATCAGATTGGAAATTATTGAGCTAATCTGATTAGTTGTTTATCAATTGTCTCTCACCTGATGTCCTCCTCATTCTCTGGGAAGCTCCAGAAGGCAATGCGGAGCTGGAGCTGTTCCGGGACTGGGGGGTACACCTTCTCCACCACCTCGAACGGGATGTGGAAAGCTACCTGCTTCGCCGATAACTCCACCAGGGGGGTCACCTGGCCATCTGAGGAACGCCACAGAACAAAAGCAGAAACTGTCAACACACACTGAATCAGCAACTTCTCATCCAGTTGACGAACACTGGAACTTCAGTGGAATAAATCCCGGTCTGGACCCGCTCACATTCAGCTTCTTCATCAATCCCATAATATATGGACAGCTATTTGTTAGTCAAATTATGATTCCGATTTTGGCTGATACAATTTTTTTTGTCTGAAATGCTGCTAAATATAGCAAGAAAATCACTGAGTTGGCAACAGTGGGGTGATTATTGTTAACTACGAACATGCAGACAATCACAGACTTTTATATTTCATTCTCAAGGTTTGACATATTCTTCCGCTCATTCTTCGAGCATTTAGTAAATAATTTTGGTAAACGACCTAAAACTTCTAAAAGTGAGGGGGGGGGGAAAAACGGTCAAACTATTTTCAATCAGTGTATGTAAACTTCTGGTTTCAACAACCAAGACCTGAGTCATCAGTTCAACACGATGACTGATTCATCAGTTCTGTTCAGAACATGCTGGGCAGCAGCAGGTGCAGGTTAAACCTCACCACAGACTAGAAAGCTGAACTGCATTCTGGGAGGTGTAGGTAACTGCTGTGGGTGGAATGCATTGGTGGAATATCTTTCCCATTTACTTTGTTTTATGAAAAAATTGTATCCACAAATAAAATACAAAACTTGGTGGAGTATAATTTGGATACATTTTATTTTGCATTCTAAATTTCTTCATTTTGAATCAATTTGTTTTATATCTGAGAATTTTGTTGAATAAACATCCTCAATGTTTAATTTCCATATTTTTAGCTAGTGGTTGCATCATACTCACTCTGGACCTAAACCATATGTAGAAAAGTTGGTTTTATTTGTTTATTTCTTGCAGTTTCATCCATGCAAATTAGAAGCCTTCTGGTAATGCAACATGTTGAGAGAAAATACATGAGTTACTGTCAATTCTTGCATAAACTGCTTTTACTGTGTGCACTTAGGCTTTTTCAGATAAACCATGGAGAACTAAATAATACGTTTTCTAATCCTGCAACTCTAATAACGAATAATGGTGTTTTTTTTAGGGGTGCACCGATAAATCAGCCAGCCAATAAATCAAATAGCTGATAAATCAGATAGCTGATAAATTTACCCCAATTTCCTTCGTTTTGGGAAATCAGTGATCGGCCGATACTTACATGTGAAGTCGATATTATCCTCCGATCTAATGTACTTCATCAAAATAAGCCACTGGCCTCTTTTGCTCTGCCATGAGAAAAGGTTAAAAGATAACCAAGCCCACCAGGTCATGTCTACATGTTTACAGTTAACAACAGTCATCCTAATGTTACCGACTCAGCAACTTTCTTGCTATATTTAGCGACATTTCAGATAAAAAACAATCAGTATTGGCCTAAATCAGAATCGGCAGGCCAGGCAAGAATTAAATCTGTAAAACTGAAGTGATAAAAATAAAAAATAATTTTATAAAAAGAGTCAGAGCAGTTCTAGACTGAAGTTTCTCCTAAAACACCATTATGATTATGATGTTGACCAACTCATAAAGACAGATCCATTGTTGTTGAAGTTCCCAGCACAGAAAGCAGCAGCAGCAGCAGCAGCAGGGTTCTGCTGGGCTGATGTATCAATGTGATAAAGTGCTGTAAAGGCAGCTGCTGCTTGTTCAGGGCAGAAACAGCTTAGCACAGTCAGTCTGAGAAGAACTTTGCTTCTGGTCTCATTAGAAGCTCTGTTTTTACTGCTTTGAGACCGCCGGGGAATGTGTGGCAGTGAACATAGTTTTGATTATCTTTATTTAATTGGTCTCTATAATAGAACCCTGGACATCTGACAGCCTCTTTAAATGTTTCCAGATTTTTTTGCTACCTGCTCTTTTAAGTGACCTGGCCAACTACTACTACTAATAACAATATTGACCAAAAACAACATATTTCTGAACACTGAAGCACTAAAACGTTCACTGACACAGGCTGTACAGCACCATGTGGTTTTATGAGTAACAAACCGTTCATTTCTGAACCTATCAGCCATATTAGATCCTTCTACTTTCCAAGTCTGAATTCCTACTTTAGATGGCATTCACAACTCAGAGTTCAACAAGTCCAACTTCAGAGTATAAATGAATCACATCAAAGACCCTCCTGGACAGAAACCTTTACAACTACATTCAACAAGAAAGCAAAAGGCAAGTTTTCATCCAAATCGTTTTTGCTAAGCAGGTCATGTTTTGCCACAGAAGGTTTTATCATCACCAAACACACACAGAGTGTGTAATATTCAAACTTTATCACAGGACACAACAGGGAGGCTCCACTCCAACAACCACCATTAAGAACTGCTACTATATTAGATGATAGCCTCTAACTAAAAGCATATTAATAGCCATTTAGCATGAAAACATCTATAGAGGCATTCCTAAATCAAAATCAACAACTACATAACTACAGAGTCTAAAAGTATATTTTTTGCCAGGACTAAAAATAAATGTAAGATTTAGGTGGCATTAGCAAGCACACAGACATAAACGGAGCTTAAAAGAGGAGCCAATATTATTGGCAGACATATTATGATTCCAACATCGATACATGTTGTCCAACCTTTAATCTTGACGGTCGGGGAGTTGGGCCCGGCGGACTGCTTCCTCCATCCTCTCCAGTTCTGGCAGAGGCTCTCAGCCTCGGAGATGAAGGAGCACAGGGAGTCTTCCTCGAACCTGTCTGAGTCTTCGAAGGAGAACCTCTCTCCATCCTCCCACTCAGCAAACATCAGTTCCATCACATCAACTTTTCTGGATGATTTTAGAATACAGACGGCTGTGGCTTCGCACTGCAGGAAGTCCAGAGGGCAGAGGAGCAAACTCCAGGAAGGTTCCGTACTGGAGGGGTCAAGGTTAGGGAGAGAGCGTCCAAAACACAGCCTGACAGGTTACCACTTGGCCCCAAGCATAGCTACATGACAGAAACACTAAGCAAGGTGTGCTCGAGCTATCAAACTAAAATGTATTTACAATAATAAACTACACTGACTATGTGTCTGTATGTCAATTAAAGTTCTACCTTCTACCTAAAGACCAAGGCTGCATTTAACTGCACTCCAGGTCTGGCTGACTGTACCAAAAACTGCTGCCTTAAAACGACAACAATTTCATGACACCAGCGATATCAGTTCACACTTTGCAGTAGTGATATCTTACTCTTAAGGACGATTTTCAACCTTCAACAGGGACAAAGCTATAATTTCATTCTCAGGGAATCAGAAAGTTGTTTTCCTTCATCCCCATCTCCTTTCATCCAATCAGCTGCACCGTGCTAACAGAAAACATCCCGGCTCATGTCAATCTCAAGTGTCATGACTAATTACTTAAATATATGACGTGTTTAGGCTAAATCAACCCAATGCTGTGTCGCGTTTAACGCTCAGTTCTTATTACATAGGGAAGCTACAGAAAATAACTGTACGCGTTAGCTTAAACGCTAATGTCACTATAATAAATGCATACATGGATACCATAAACAAACACCACCCGCTCGAGACAGCAACAGTGAGACTAAATTTAGTTGGCAGCAGTTTGTTTCCGTTTATCTCGGTTTTCTGTACTTCAGTCCTGCTACCGTGTATTAGCTGTGTACATTAGCAGCTGACTGGCTAACCAGCAGTCGGCTAACTAAAGCTAGCTGTTTGTTTACAGGCTAGGCTTCTGCTGCACTCTGTGAACTGCAGCGACCGGAAGCGTCTTCGTGTAGCCCTTCTCCTGTATTTAAACAGCTTACATCTGCTCCATATTTCGATATTAATCCCTTTTGGTTTCCCGTCCTTTGTTAATGCTGTTAGAGGCTTTTGTGTCGAATGTTAACAGCTGCTATATTCCTCTGTCAGAACTGCTCCGTCCTAATTCCTGCACGGTTTCCTCTGGTTGTCCCGGCCTTTTAAAACCCGTCTGTCGCCTTCGAATGACACCGACATCCCTCTTGTTTTTCTCGTAGGTCTTTCGCGAAAGCTCCGAGTCCGTATCCGTCTGCCGGGGGAAGATGGCTCACCTTTTTTTCAGCTCTTCCTCCATCAGCTGATCCCAGCTTCCGGCTGCCAGCTAAACCCTGTAACCTACATTCACACAGAGTGATGCTGAAAAGAGGAGACCAGAGGAGGATTTATGCGGAATTAAACTCCATCCAGAAACTTAGAACCTCCTTCGAAAATAACACAAAATGTTTCGCCACCCTTTGTTTATTCAATATTATTGTTTTCGGCTTATTTGATTCTTCTTCTATGGTTATAAAGAAGGAATTTCACGTATCAGAAATTTGTGTTTCATTATCATCTAGGTACGGTTTTGTGGGGGGTGTTCTCTTCTTCATTCCAGCATTTTCAAGCTCACTGATACATTTCGAACACTTATTTCAGTTCATTTTAGAATTATTAGCAATGAGCGACCCCCCACACTGAAGACATTTTTTCTAAAGAAATAAGCCAGACGGTCACCCAGTAAGTGTTGACATTTCCAGATTTATTTGAAATCAACCAGTTTTCATCCTGTCAGACTTAATTCCGCTCTGTTGCTAGGCAGACAAGTAGGCTTTCTCGGCTCTGTCATTGGTTTGCTCTCTGGAAAATCCTCAGGGATGATTTGCTCTAGCTGATATGAATGACAGTGAAACCAACCAATCATGTCATTCCTCTGAGTGGGCGGGCTTTGTTAGCAGAGGGTTTATGACAAGTTCATAATAGCCTATATGCCACGAGTAGTGATGACGTGCTTCCGTTAATATTTTCGCCACATAGATTGTTTCCGGGTACTAACTTTTTTCCCCCATTATATTATTGTACTTCCGGGTAATTCCAAGATGAATTATGCAGAAGAGCCCGCATTGAAGGAAAGTTTAACAGCTCCTCAGATGTTCTGCTTGCGATATGAAAATGGTATTGACCTGAGTAGATAAGCTATAATATTGGAATGCCATACTTTTTGGTTGAGATGAAGACAATGATCCAACAAAAACTGATCTTTCCCCCCCATTTCTATTAACACATTTACATGAAGATATTCTAATTACAATCTTTGTTTATACAGTAACGATGCACACCGAAAAGGTGTAATGCCCTCGCCACGCCACTAGTTGGTGCTAGGTTCTTTGAAACTAAGTGCGCATGCGTAAAATAAAGTAAATTTTTAAAAAGCAGCTGTTACGTCACTTCGTGTTTCCCCATCGGATACTGTTCCCCCAGTATCCGGTTTCATGTGTAAACATACCGTTTACTGTTAAAGCATAACATATGTTCACCATATAGCATTAAGAATTGAATTAGCAGATAAGGAGATGAGAAAATGTCTCGTCTATCAGTTCTTTCTTACCCTTGGATTGAATCATGGAGATATTTTGTTGGAGTCAGGCAGGTTGTGCTGTCACACAAAGTTCTGTGAGACATTTACAGATATGAAGTTTGTTTCAGGTCCCTCTTGAAAATGAGATCTAGATCTCAACGGGGTTTACCTGATTAAATAAAGGAATATTTAATATAGCTGGACCACCCATAGGCACCAGCAGCCCTCCCTACCACACTGGGGGCAAGGGTGTACAGAAAATGGATGGGTGGATGTACTCTGAACATTCTACGTCTTGCAGGTCTCTTTGGATTCTGTTAAAAGGTCACCTACAAGGTCACCAACACTGTTGGGAAGCTGGGGTTTAGGTACTGTGTGGGTTTTGTGCCGTTCTCGCAGCCCTTAACCATAGGGAGCCACGAGGTTGCTACTCACTGGAGGGTGGACCTGAGGAGCTATAAAGCATCTGCAAGTCATCTGCTTCATCAGTCACAGTTTAAGAGGAGCCAATTGCCAGTGCTTACTGAAAAACTACCATTCTTCAAAATTCTCTTTTTCTTGGTTGTCTAGTTGGCTTTAATTCCTTTTATTTAGTCATGTGCAGAAGTCTACTCTGAACAGTTTGAAGTCTTTCTGTTGTGCAAGAAAGACTTGCACAGCAGTCTTTCTGCGTCATTATATATATGTATATGTGTAATTACCTCCCAGCACCCCCTCCCCCCAACTCCTTGGGATGATCTGAATGTCAATAGTGCCTGACCAATAATTTGGTTGCACTTTGATGCTCAACCAAATTATGTACAACCCGTGAAGTAGCACGGCTCAACGCGCTTTTATTTTGAAAACCAACAAGCAGTGAGCAGTGGGCAGTGGGCGGGGTTGGGGGTTATTGAGTGTTATGGGGGAGCTGCCGTTTCCTTCTGGTGACCTTTTAACGGAATCCAGAGACCTGCAACAAACCTCCGGATCAGATGTCACAAACCTCAAGGCACACTTGCAACCCTGTCCCATTGCCATATTGATAGATTTTTATTATTATTTATTTTTTTATTTTTTCTAAGACTTATTAACGATTCAAAAATAACATAGACGGCACTCAAAATGAAACATACATTACATAGGACATATCTCCACCAAAAATATGGGAGCAATAAAAAAAAACAAAAAAAACAAATGGCATTAATGTCCTGAAGGTTCGATAATGAAAAATAGAAGCCTTTGTTTAGACTTCTGTGTTTTCTGCATTGGTCGGCGGCTACAGCATCCAGCACAGCCAGTTGGAGACATGGGGGCAGCAATATTTTGTCTCTACGACTCGCCTGTGACGAAGAAGACTACAGAGCAAAATGGCTGCGCCCATGAGTAACGTGGAGGAAATTCGCAGTCGGGTAATCTTGGGAGAATTTGGTGTAAAGAATGTAAGTTGTTTCAGGAACTATGTTTCTCTGTGTGCTGTAAGCAGATGTACCCATGTGTGCGTGTGGTGATGTAATGTATGAGTTTGAGCGGCTCCGGTGTGCTGCTGCAGCTGGTACCCCGGCTAGTTAGAGACAACTGTTAGAAAGACAGAGCCTCGGTGTTAAAAACTATGTCCTCCCATAAAAACGAGTTAAGTAAAATCTAACATTTATTCTGTTAGATGTAACTAGTGGTGGTTTAAATAGATAGAATATGTACAATTCTTTATGTCCCACAAAAAGAACTAGATGTAGTGAAGGCACGATCCACATACAGCATGTCAACAGTTACCACACTCAGTGTCAGCAGTGAATAAAGCCGCTAGACATTCTAAAATATGAACATCACTAGACGCCATAAATATTTTTTGCGAAATATTTGTGTTGCCATTAAACTTCACCACATGTTTAGTTATTACATGAAGCCGCTGTTGGTCCTTCAGTTAGCGAGGAACTATAGGTTTGTGATTCAAGGCACTCTGCTTAAAACCTTTTTCTTCCAGTGAAGCCGTTTGAGTCTCCAGTGTAAAATGAGTACATATGTAGTTTAAAATTGTAATTTTATATACGTATATTTATCTTTTCCATATTGAGTAAAGTTTCAGTAAGTGGGTTGGGAGTTGTCATGTTTTTCTGCCCGATTCAGTGTGGGTTAGGTTTGAGATCCAAACATGATTTTATTTAATATTGATCCCTGTTACCTGATGACATGCTAGAGTTTACAGTCCACACTAATATGCCGATGAGGTGACGATGACAGAACGTTAACGTAGAGTACTTTATCATTTATAATTTGTTGGTTAAAAACCCGCAAAAAAACCTTAAAAAATCTGAAAATTGTTTATGAACAATATTTGCCCACCACCACCTTCACATCTCCTACGTTCGGGGATTCCCTCAGTGTATTATAAGCCTGGCGGGTCACCAGGCTTTACTTGTGCCCCACCAACCTAAACTTTGCTTATTTATTTAAGTCTTTTAAAATGTTTGCATTTTTTCAGACCTTATTGTTGGTGTTCAGGTATTAATCTTTCAATAACACATAATTATCCAGTGATATTTTCAAATTTCTTGTCAACTTTAAACATTTTTGAACTGAAAAACACAACAGGCTGTTGGATGAATGACTGTCCCGGCACACAACCACCAGGCTTAGCACGTTTTCTGGGGAAACCTTATCCCTCATTTCTTTCACTGTTGTATCTCACTTCTTATTTGTCATTTTTATATCGAATAAAACACAATGTCTATCATTACTATTAAAAGTATTATAATGAATCTCAATTTGTGTCAGGTTCACACAACAGATTTTCCTGGAAACTACCCAGGCTTTGATGACACCTGGGACATGAAGCGATTTCAGAAGGTGAGTTTTGTGGTCTGTAAAATAAATCCCATGCTTTAGAACCTTAATCCGCAGAGCGGCTGGTGTTCAGAACAGTTGTTCTTAGTGTCGGCTATCGCTTCTCCCCCTGTTCGTCTGCAGAACTTCCGGATTGACGTAGTGCATCTGGATGAGAACAGTATGGAGTTTGACATGGTGGGGATCGATGCTGCCATTGCTAACGCCTTCAGGAGAATCTTACTATCAGAGGTCATATTCCTTCTTTTCAATCAGTCTATTGACACTTTGCAAGAACAAATCATTTTGCTCCAAAAAAGCGTTATCTCTTAATGAGAATTTTGAATATTTGGTGGCATTTGATGATAAACTACTTTATTGTGATTCACACTAAGTCTGATGAGAATATGAAGAACACAGGTCTTTCCCAAAGTTTAGGCGCCTTTTATGGCTTAAAAAAAAAATTCAATGTTAAATATCTCAGGAAATGAACCCATGTTTCTCTAACGATTAGAAGCAGAAACTAGCCTGAGAAGCACTAAAGAGCAGCCAACAGACTGGGAACATGGAAGACAATCAACTAGCAGCCCAAATGTCAACCAAATATTGAACCATTACATTCAAATATATCGAGCATATTTTTATATAGATTTTTTTTTTTTTTTTTTTTATAAACCATGTCTGAAACTTTTATTTTTGCTTGCAGGTGCCCACTATGGCAATAGAGAAAGTGTTCATCTATAACAACACATCTATAGTCCAGGATGAAGTTCTGGCCCACAGGCTTGGCCTCATCCCCATCAAAGCAGACCCTCGTCTGTTTGAGTTCAAGAATACAGGTGAAAGCATCAAAATGAGTCCCTGAGAGATGGTAGTGAACTACATTACCCATTATGCTTTGTTGCCTGACCTGGGGTATATGATTTGGACAGTACACTAATCAGGGTTTTCCCCCAGAAAACTTGCTAAGCCCATTGCTCAGTACGCTAGGGTAGTCATTCATCCACATGGCCGCCATGTTTTTAAGTTAAAAAACGTTTAAAGTTGACAGTAAATTTAAAAATATTACTTGATAGTTATGCATTTTTGGAAGACTGGAAGATTAATACCTAAACACCAACTATAAAGTCTTAAAAAAAGGGAATAATTAAAAGAAAAAGAAAAGTGACATTTTCTTTTTTGCATTTATTTTTAAGGGATCAATGGAGGTACTGATGTTTGTGCCAAAACTGACTTTGTTGAAGAAATAATTTCTTAACTTTGGATTTATTTCCCTATTGAATAAATATTGCTAAATTATTCATTTCAGTGCTAGATTAAATCAGTGCAATAAAAATAGATTTGTTAATCTACATTAAGTTTTTTTGTACATCATTAGTGTACGTAATAAACATCCATCCATTTTCTTCTTGTCCCTAATGGGGTCGGGAGGTGCTGGTGTCTTTCTCCAGCTAACCTTCCGGGCGAGAGGCGGGGTCACCCTGGACAGGTCGCCAGTCTGTCGCAGGGCAACACAGAAACATACAAACAACCATGCACACACACATAGACACACCTAAGGAGAATTTAGAGAGACCGATTAACTTAACAGTCATGTTTTTGGAGTGTGGGAGGAAGCCGGAGAACCCAGAGAGAACCCACCATGCACAGGGAGAACAGACAGAAAGACCCCAGGTCAGGAATCGAACCCAGGACCTTCTTGCTGCAAGGCAACAGTGCTTCCAACTGCACCACTGTGCAGCCCACGTAATAAACATTGTAAACATAAATTAAATTTTTTCAGGTTGTATTTTGTTCTTCACGCATCACCATTTAGCACAATAATATAGGTTAGTAAGCATAGATACAGATTCTGATAACAACACTACTTGTAGTCCCCTGCAGTGTGTAAAATAAGCTGCTGTCCAGTTAAACAAACCGCCGGCTGTTGTGTTGTTCTGCAACCTCCAGGTGACGAATCTGCAGAAGAAGAAGCTTCAGAAATAGACACCATTCAACTCCAGCTGAAGATCAAATGCAGCAGAAACCCCCGAGCCAGCAAGGACTCCTCGGACCCCCGAGAGCTCTATCTCAACCACATGGGTGAGTCCAAGGCAGAGTTCTCATTATGCCCGCCCCCACCAAAACACGAGATGAGATCAGACTTATGACGTCAGAAAAAGTGACAATGACACATTTACTAGTACATTTCTGTCTCATTTCAGTTGGAAGGAATGACTATGATTGTAACCAACTTGTTTTACCTGCAGGTCCAGTAGCTGTAACAAAGTCATGATGAATGTCTTTCTGTCCCCTTTGTCTCCTTGAGACAAAACAAAGTAATAATGTTATTTCCTGTGTCTGTTCCTATATTCCTTTTCACAGTTTATTCCAAACACATAGAGTGGGTCCCCATCGGCAACCAGGCGGATGTGTTTGCGGACTCCTGCATTCGCCCCGTGCACGATGACATTCTGATAGCACAGCTGCGACCCGGACAGGAGCTGGACATCACCATGCACTGTGTCAAAGGAATTGGTAAGATCCTACCAATCTTACCAATGTGTATATTTGTGTGTTGAATATACACAATCATGTCATGTAGGGACAGGGATTGGTTCTTTTCCTAGGAGCTTTGCCCGGGCATGAAAATTCATCCAGATATTATTAAATTGTTTGCATGAATTAGTTTTCTTCTTTAGGACAAAGGGGATCTTTCACCATGGCAACCAATGATCACATAAGCTGCATGGTGCTGTACAAATAGCCTCTGAATTAAAACATTTAAACAAACTAATTAAAACCCATTCAATTAGATTCAGTTCATATTTTATCAAGTGTCAACCAAAAGTCATTTCAGCATTTAACATGAAATTACAAAGTCAAATGTCTTTTAACTCATGTGGATATACTGTATGTAGCTTTTTTTATAACACGTTAAGTTAACATGGTTACTTAATTGTGCTATAAAATAACGCTGTGTGTCTGGGAGGAGGCCCCGGGGAAGACCCAGGACACGCTGGAGAGACTATGTCTCTCGGCTGGCCTGGGAACGCCTTGGGATTCCCCCGGCGGAGCTGGAACAAGTGGCTGGGGAGAGGGAAGTCTGGGCCTCCCTTCTTAAGCTGCTACCCCCAAGACCCGACCCCGGATAAGCGGAAGAAAATGGATGGATGGATGGATGGATGTCTGGAAAATATATAATATTGCCCTTTAAGGTCGTAGATTGAGGCGACCCTGACGCTCTGTGGTTGTGGTTTCAGGTAAGGACCATGCTAAGTTCTCTCCTGTGGCGACGGCCAGTTACCGCCTTCTCCCAGAGATCACCCTGCTGGAGCCGGTGGAGGGTGAGAAGGCGGAGCGCCTGAAGCGCTGCTTCTCACGGGGCGTCATAGACCTGGAAGAAGTCCGGGGTGAGGGAGGAGGAAAACACTCGACAATAAAACCAGAAACTTTCTAAATAGTAATGGTATTTTTGGTTTGTGGGCCTCAGGAAGAAAGGTCGCCAAGGTTGTGAACAGCCGACTGGACACGTGCAGCAGGGAGGTCCTCCGACACAACGATCTGAAGAACTGCGTGAAGCTGGGAAGAGTTCGAGACCATTTCATCTGTATGTCTGTAAAAAATGCCACTGCTGTGTAGCTGCTCTGAGAACAGGCAGCCGCTCATGAGACAGGATCATTAACCGTTTGCTAACCTGACCTGTGTAGTTCTGGTCTGTGTAGAAATCAAGGCCTGGACGTTTGCAAAGAAAATCTAGAATTGATAAATTTACACTCAACATATGAATATATTAGGTCATCACTGACTAACATCTGCTCTGTTCATTAATTTAAAGGAGCAGTAGTACATAAAATTAACTTTTTTGAAACTTACATCATGTTATAATGTTATTCCGTCATCAAAAACATACCTGGACTGTTACCTTGATTCTTTCATGCATGTTTGAGAAATCCTTTAATCTCCATGGCAGCCATTCAGAACTGCCCAAACACTTGCTCTCACCGAGCTCTGCCTTTTCCACACAGCGCCTCCTCCCCACAGAGCAGTCCTCCCCCAAAACTCCCCCACTCAGTCCCTTCAGACTAGCCAGCAGAAATTAGCAAACACCTGGTGGAACTGTGTATCTGCTGAGCTCCTTAAACAAGCTACTGCTCAATAGAGGAGCCATCTTGTGATGACTTCCTGAAGGTGGAGTTTCAGAAAGGGCAGCAATTTCTTTAAAGAGACAGAGTCCCAATTTCAAGTCGTTAATTTACAAAGTCTAATTTCGCTTTTTAGTCGTACTTGATATTTGTAGCACTCTTATATATATATATATATACACATACATATATAATTTTTATAACAACAGTTTGTACTTAATTGTGCTATAAAATGGCATTGTGCCTGGAAAAAACATACTTTTGCCCCTTTAAAAAAACATAGATTCATATCGATTTACCTGGAAGTCTCACCAGTGGCCACCAGGTGGTGCCCTAAACTTCTTTTCTTGACTTACCACGGTGTTCTTTGAAGTTCTTTCCAGCCACAGTCCCATTAGCAATAGTAGGACATGGCCATATTCCAGTGAGTTTGTGCCAAAGAGCAGAAGAGTATCAGCAGGTCTGGTGCTGTGTCCCACAAATGGAAACATTTTCACTTTGAATTGCTTTAAAAAGCTCAAATTTGCTGAAAAAAACTGAACTGGCCTGCTATTCCTTCCACCATCTGAGAGTTTCTTCTCTACAGATTCACTGTGATTTGATATCCACGTAGGGAACCACTGCTGATGTTCTATGTAGAACTTCAAATATTCCAGTTTATCCCTTTAAAACCTGAGTCATTGATGTTTTGTTTTTTTTTACTGATTGTTTTATATCTTTCTGTTTAACTGCATCTATTATCCACATACAGCCCAGTGTCCTAGGACACTGGGCTGTGCCATCAGATCAGATTGATGTGGGAGGGAACATCCTCTTTCTAACTTCATCTATAATGAGATCAGCTTAGGTAGTAGCAGGTGATGAATCAAGCCTGTTTTCATTAGATTACACTGGATTAGGGCCCATTTGAGGGAGTTCCCACGTTAACAGCAGTGTTTTATTTGGAAGTGCTAATCCAGATCTGCTCTTTCCTTTTCCAGTCACCGTGGAGTCGACGGGGATCATGCTTCCTGACGTTTTAGTCACAGAGGCCATCAAAGTTCTTATGGCCAAATGTCAGACGTTTCTCAACGAGATGAACTCTGTTGACATGGAGTGAACTGACTTGGTTCCTGAACGCACCGCGGCGCCGGATCAATCTGACGGCATCAAGATCTGCTCTGAAAACAACTTCCAGGCTGATGTGGTTCTGGTTGCTACACTTGTTTTTTCCCATGTGCTCTGAGGTTGTTGTTTTTTTTTTCTTTAACATGGTGGACTAATGAGATCATCATCCTGATGATCTCAAATATATCAGCATGATGCATTTCTCTGGACTACAGAGAAATGCATCTCTGTAGTCCAGAGAAATGGAGACTGCATGACAGAACACTGAGCAGAAGCTCAGCTTGGTCCCAGCAGGGATAGATCATCATCACTTAGTTACTGCTCTGAGCTTCTCATGTGGAAACTGAAGTTTTCTCTAAACTGGTTAAGTTCAAGATCAAATGTTTTTGCAGATTTAATAAAAGAAAAAAGAAAAGAAAGCGACTCAGACTCAACATTCATCTTCCCAACAAATTTCAGCAGATGGAGAATCTTAACCAAGCTGCCCTGAACTGGTCCCTGAACTGGTCCCTGAACTGGTCCTTGAACTGAATTCTTGCAGTTTGCTTACAGAGCAATCAGGACGGTGAATGATGCATTCAACCTGGGACTAAACTTCATCCTGCAGCACCTCACCACCCACAGATCTACATCACCCGGATCTCACCCTGAGACACTTTGTAGAAACAGGTCTAACAGAGACTGGATTACTTGAGTCAACCCAGGATGTATGACCCACCATAAGTCATTCAGCCATCATTCATTCTCTCCTGTTTGTCCATCATTGTGTGGTTTGACCCATCCACAGAACAGGACTGGTCCAGACTACAACCACCAATCAGGGTTGCCGAGAGGATCATCATGGCTGACCTTCCCTCCATGCTGGACTGGTACAGGACAAGGGCCAGGGAACGGGCAGCTAACATCTCTGCAGACCCCACACATCGTGGACACAAACTGTTTAGACTTTAACCGCCAGAGTGATGTTACAGAGCAATATTTGTTAAAACCAGCATCCACAGAGAGTTTCTTCCTCCCAGGTTGTAGCTCTGAAGATGACACAAAGAGCCCCTTTCAACCAGATGCTTTACAGTGAAAAAAAATTACAGTTTTATTCCACTGAAACAAAATATTTTTTTCTTTCTAAAGAAACAATTGGCAGTAAATTTGTGTCTAAATTGTTCCTTTATCCTAATTTATTTCCCCTGAAGATGATAAATCCCCATTTTCTATGCTGTGATCAGAGCTTGGAAACAAAATCTTGGCCAAAAGATATGATTGTGATCTTTTAATGAGCAAACATTTTTCTTCTCCCTGGAAGTAATATGAATGTTGTGGAGCGGCTCAGGGAAAAACCCTGACTTTAACTTCAATCCCATGGAGAATCAAGGCGGGAGCTGAAGATTAGGGTGATGGAACGGAGGCCGTCAAACATATCCATCTGAAACATGGTTAAGATTAGTGTGACGTCATTCTGACGCAAACAGACTGACATCAATATCCAGAAACAGCAAAAACAGTAGTCACAGCTGAACAGAACTACAAAATGTTCCCAGGGAAGCAGAGACGCTGGGTGACGGGTGTCTCTGCTTAGACCCGGCTCTGTGAAGGCTAATGCAGACACTTGTGTGTCTATGTAATCATTTCTCTAATTATTATTATTTATGGAACTACAGCTACATTAGCGGTCGGAAGTAGCACGCATTCCCCCCCCGCCAGAGGCGTCACTTCCGCCTCCTCAGTAACTAAAGAAAATGGCGGCCGTCGTGGAGAGAGTTGATGGATGTGTTGGATCGCTGGACCCGGACGATGTGTCGCTCAGGCAGCCCAGCTCGCTCCAGGAGCAGCCGCACCAGAACAACCCGCTGCTGGGCCTGCCCATCGTGGCCATCGAGACCATCCTGAACTTCCTGTCCTACGATGAGATCAGCATGCTGCGCTCGGTAAGCAGAGCACAACAGGGCAGCTGGAGGGCTGCGGAGCTAAGCTAGTCCCATCCCCGGACAGGCTCCGGTCCCACCGGCGGGCTGGGAGCACAGAGCACTGCGGGGCTCCGGGGATCTCCGGACACCTGGGGGAGGGGGTCCGGCCTCTGGCTGGCTGGGTGCTGCTGGGAGAAGGAGCAAGAGATTGTGGGTCCGCAGGGTCACACAGGCGGTAGATGTCCTCATTGTTTGGTCAGCATTCATGAGTTGTAAGATGAACCGAGATAGTGTTGAAGGTTAAGAGGAGGCGCAGGTGTTTTCCTGCTGTAGCTGCTGACTTTAGGTGAACCCAGGTAGAGGTGTCCCACTTTTTCCACGCTGTTGAACTGACCACGGGATTAAACTGTTTGCAGAGAAAACAGGACGGTTGATATCGATAGCATCTGCTCAGACTAAACAGATTTACAGAGGAGATGCAAAAGCAAAGGAGGTGGATTAGCAGAGCTAGCCAACAACTGATGGAGTCATCCAGGACATATTGCTGTGGAATATTGAGCTGTTAGCGTGTCATGATATCAACATTAACAATCTTGAGTCAGAGGCTTCTGGAGATGTGTTGCGAGAGTGACTGCTACAGGAGATCCTTCCAGCATCACCATCCACAGTGACTCTTTGACCAACATTTTATTGTTGGGTTACGTTCTTCAAACATTTAATTTTCCTTTAGAGTAAATAAAGTATTCGTGAATTTGAATGGATAAAAATACAACCAACAGGACTGCTGAGTTTACAGTTCAGCAGTCATGGCTTCTCTTCATCCAGACCCACCGGTTCACTTAGCACAGGTCTCATTCCAGCTCACAGTGTTTGTATTTGACTCTACAGAAGCTTTCTATTGCAACTGAACTGTTTTCATTCTATGCTAGTCTTTGCTAAAGTGATCAGCTTCATGTCTTTCTTGTCAAATCTTCAGTACAGATGAAGCTGAGAGAGAGTCCGGCTGTAATAACTGTTTGACGTTTCGTCAGTCATTGCCATGTTGTGTTAACGATGGTTGCCTCCAGTCTGTTGCCGTGGCGTTGTGTTGTCTGGATCATGAAGACTTTCAAGTTGAGAGCAGCAGTAAGACGTAATTTAGCTTTGACTGGGCCTGTTTGAGTTCTGAACTGGTTCTCTGGGAGTGAACTTCAGGACCGTGGTGACAACGTCCTAGATATGCATGATGTAGATATTGACCTGTGGTGTGTGTGTGTGCGCGCCGTGTCTCCTGCAGGTGTGTAAGCGCATGGACATGATCTGCCAGCGTGTGCTGAACCAGGGCTTCCTGAAGGTGGAGCGCTACCACAGCCTGTGCCAGAGACAGGTCAAGGCTCAGCTGCCCAGGTGAGTGCCGTGCTGCCGCAGAGTCGCCGTGGAAACGTTCTGACTGCCGTTCTGAAGCTCAGAGGCTCATTAAGCTTCTTTCATGTTGTTGTTGTAGCGTCAATCCAGCGCCACTTACAGGATAGTTGACATAGTAACATTTTGCTGTTTTATGCGTTTGTGTGGTTGAAGACTTTTTAGACAATTATCTGTACATCTACTGTATATAGATTTATCTAAAATGTATTCACACCCTCTTACCCTGCTAGAAATGTCGGGTGTGGTTGCATGAAACATGACAAGTCAAGAATGTTAAAAAGTTTGGCCTGCAAAACAGAAAAAATTTGATGACCCAAATATATATACATATAATTATATTATAAGTCAACAGTCTCCTTTGTCTGTAATGATGTACAGATTTAATAATAAGAATTTAAAAATCACAGTAAGCAAATTTTTTCATTTTTAATTGAATGAATTTTGTGGCCTGCCAGCAGTTTACATGTGTCAGTTTTGGATCCCAGGACAAAACGTTTGGACACCACCACTCTAGAAGAACCTCTGTTACATTACTGGGTTCGGTTCCATTAACATCCATATGTGACTCCATGATTTCAGTGTTAATAAAAAGGGACTTATTAAAATGTTTTTCTTTTCCTTCTGTTGTGTTTCTGCGTACTGAACCCCAGCTCGGGTTTATCACAGGATCAGAACGTGACCCTCAGCTCAACTCTGTCAGGCTGAAACTTTATCCAGTAGCAGATCGTCTGTTTATGAATGTGTTAAGGAATCCTTTTGTATTGTGTTGCCTGTGGGTGGGTGTGTTTGTGTTTTAATTTGTCTTCCTTGTTCCTGAGTAGAGTGTGTTCTCCTGTACTATGACCAATAGTACAGGAGAACACACTATCTGTGTGTGAACAGAAGCTGAAGAGCTTCTTTAGATCCTCCAGAAGGATCATGGAGCAGGTGTGGAGGGCGTGCTGTAGTTTGGGCAGTAATATCTGTGTTGTAGCAATACTCCATGGTAATAATTCTGATGCCATTCAAAAGTGAATTTGTTTCCCATGTGAGGAAAATACTGAAGAGGATGTGGGTTAAACCATGAAGAACCCGTCAGATTCTTGTTTGAAAGAACAAGACATGTTGGCAATATAACTGTGTATGTAACAAACAGGGGCCTCAGTAGTTTGGAATAGAACCGAACATAATGGCAAGAGATTGTTAGGCCAGCTCCCCCTGCAGGCTGACCAAAGCTACTGCAGACTGACAGGGATCCTGGGGTGAAATGGGGCAGAACGTTGGATTTTGGTGTGACCTGAACTCAACCAGCCTGAGGAAACCTGGACTAAACCAGGCTCTGTTTTAATCATAAAATCCTCCTGACTCATGGATAGATGGGAATGTCTGGCGTGGTTTCTAAATGTTCTCCGTTCTCTTGATGCGTTCAGGCGCGAGTCGGAGAGGAGGAACCACTCGTTGGCCCGCCACGCAGACATCCTGGCTGCTGTGGAGACGCGCCTCTCCCTGCTCAACATGACCTTCATGAAGTATGTCGACTCCAACCTGTGCTGCTTCATCCCCGGAAAAGTGAGTTGGCCAATACACACACACACACACGCATACACACACAGGCCTCCCAAGTTGTTCAGTTGATACTGAGGACGGCCATTTTGACTGTGGGAGTTTTTTAAACTTTATTCTTTTATAACAGACAAAATTTAGCCTGGCTATGTATTTTTATAGCGACACCATTATGCAAAATGGACTATTTTGAGCTACGCATTATGTTTCAGTGTTATTCCCTCATCAAAAATATACATTGAGTGTTTTTGTGCATATTTGAGAAATCCTTTCATCTCCCTTGGCAACCACTCAGCTGTGCAAAATGCCCGGTTGGACCAGGCCATTTCAAATTAGGTGGTGTGTAAGTGTTTGTTAAATGGGTCAAGTGGAACTCAGCCTGAAAAAGTATATCACCTATGTGTCTGTAAAATGCATGGTGCTGCCCCTGTAAGATAAATCTGGTCTAGTCACATTGCTGTTGCGTTTGTTAACTGTTGTTTGGACTGTGTAGAAACACATTTTCATTTTGTCTGGATCACCGCTGCATGTCCAGCTGATTGACAGACATGTCTGTCTCCATGGTGTGTCTCAGAGGCTGTTTGATCAACTTTCTCTGGCATGGGACTTCTTCCTCTGTGTGTTGAATGCCAGAGACATTTCCTGTTTGCTATTAGAGCTGCTGAAGGTGTTTGCCAAGCGTTTTCTGGGTTAAACCTCTGCAGGAAGTAGCCTCCAGGTTTAGAATGGTCCTCTTCTCTCCTGTACCTGGGAGTCCTAATGACAAATGGCTGCCGTGCTGAGATAAGGAGGCAGCGATGTTTCTGTTGGCAGGTGATAGACGAAATCTACCGCGTGCTGCGCTACGTGAACTCCACCAGGGCCCCCCAGCGGGCTCACGAGGTCCTCCAGGAGCTGAGGGACATCTCCTCCATGGCCATGGAGTACTTTGACGAGAAGATCGTCCCAATCCTGAAGAAGAAGCTACCTGGGACCGATCTGTCTGGACGGCTCATCGGTTCCGCACCAGGTTTGTTTCCTTTGGTCGCTCCTGGCTCCTAAAAGTTAGCCAGACTGAAATCTTTAAAGCTGCAGATTATAACTTTCATTAAAAAAAATATGATTTTTACATTTTCTTTAAACTGTCACCATGTCGTGACAGTTGATGAGACAGAAAATGTGTGAAAAGATTGATCTCCTCCACCTTCTCCCTGAGCTGCTATTGCCGTCTGAAGAAATGCACCACTCCAGATCAGACACAACCAATCAGAGCCAGGGGGTGGGTCTTAGCGCTGTCAACCCACTTGCGTATTCATGACTCAATGTGGTAATGGGTAGTTAGCATGGCCTCCGATGACGGTGGTTAAACGTTTTTCATGGAACAGCAAGTCTTTGTTCTACAGCTCACATTCAGGAGCAGGTACATGAGGTTGATTGACAGCGCTAAGACACCTTTTTTCAGAGGGCAAGAGTAGCTCAGGGTGGAGGTGGAGGAGATTGATCTTTCAACAGGCTATCTGTCTCATAATATGTTGTCACGGCAACCTGTATAACTAACCTGCATGTTCCTCCTGGTTGAGAAGCACCGACTCTGATTGGCTGCCGTGTCTCCTCAGTGGCCGGGCCCTCCACCTCCCTGACCACCATGTCGCTGCTGGCCAAGAACACGCCGTCCCGCTCCGAGATGACCAAGGTGCAGCAGCAGGTGAAGGTGAACGGGGCGTCCATGACGGCGCTGCGGCGGGAGCTGCAGGAAGTGCGGGTGAAGCAGCTGGAGCAGCAGAAGCAGCTGCAGGACCAGGAGCAGAAGCTGCTGGAGCAGAGCCAGGTGATGGGCGAGCAGAACGCCCGGCTGGCCGAGCTGGAGCACAAGCTGCGCGAACTCATGGACAGCAGCGCTGCCGCCGCCATGGGGGAGGCCCAGTCCTCCGCTCCCGCCGCCACCGCCGGGTCCGCGGCTACGCCGGCGAGCAGCAGCGCGTCAGCGGCAGCGGCGCATGGCGGCACGGCGGGCAAGGGCACCTCGTCGCTGAAACGCAGCAGAAAAAGCTCAGACCTCCCACGACAATCCAAACGGCTGCGCAGCAGGAAGTGACTCGCTGCCTCGTGTAAGTGTCATAGCCAGTTTCCTGTTTCGACTGACCACACTCCGTATCCAGTGCCCCACGTCCACCTCCCCCCCCTCACTCACCTTGCATCACGTGCGCCATCTCACTCATGCCGCGATGTGGACGCGCTCCCGCCGCGTCGGACTCTCCACCAGTGTTCTGATGGTCATTGACGTCCATAGACTCATGACTGGAGACAGGACAGGACAACATTGACATGGTCGACACTAGGACGTCTCCCAGAGAACAGGTTAGGTCCGCTGGTGGTCAGTAGGCTGCAAGACGACACCCAAACGCCACACGAATACGCCTCCGTTTCACCCAGAGAACCAGAACCCTGTTCACCGGGAGAGCCCTGCTGGTGTGTGTGGACTTTTCAAGCCCTGTCCTCATTATGTGTTCAATCAGGTCCACTTCCTCCTGTGGACAATCCACAGTACAGGTCCCAATAGTCGACAGTGCTAGAAGCCCCGCCCCCTACTGGTGTGACCCAGTCAGCGCAGCCAGTAAGCAAACTCCTAACCGGCTCCACCAGGATGTCCCTCAGCGTGTTGAAGACATCGTCCACTCGGTCCATGACCCTTCTGACGCTCATTCCCCTCTAGAGGGCGCTACTGAAGGTAGAGGTAGCTTGTTTGAGGTTCCTGTTAAAGCAGAGACCGCTCAGCTTTTTATTTTATTTTTTGTTTGTATTATTATTATTATTATTACATTTTTTAATGAAGTAACATTTCAGCATTATTCCAGCTTCACACCATGTGACCCTCGGCTGCAGCTTGATGCGAGGCGTCCTCAGAAGCTCCTTCATTGCCCAAACTCTCCGGTCTTTGCAGATAAACCCCATAATTCATAGTCCAGCTTCCTTCGCTCTAGGGGCAAGCTGGTAACCATGCCAACATTTTAGGTTTTCTAAAGCCACTAAAAGGTTCCTGCAGGTGAATCTCCAGAGAGAGAACCACACTGATCAGAGTCCTGTCCAGCTCAGTGGGGGCATGAAGCGGCCTCTCCCCAACATGTTGCTGGCTCAAAGTAGAATTACCAACTGGAAATAGTTCTGGGGGAAGCAGAGCGCCACCTATCTTTCTTAAGGTAACAGTTTTTAAACGACAGCTGGCGAGCTGTTGAAGATGAGAAATCTATATTTTTATTTAAAATCCTACGTTATTGACTGGATTATTAACAACTGCAATAATAAACGGATCATTTCGGCAGCAGCAGGAATAAAGCGAAGCCGTCTGTGGTTGTAACGGCGCTGGGTAGAATCATGTTTTCGATTTCTGTTAGAAATGCAATATCATCCGCCTGCTATGATCATATCTGGCATGTCCAGCTCACCCACCTCAGTAGGTGTCCTGTGTGTAACGTGTCCGAAGGGTTCAGACCCAGTTTTAAAGCTAATAAGTGAAACTGAAGGATATCATGAAGGTTCGGTTCGGCGCCGGGGCTCACCCAGAGGAAGAAACCGACGTCGACATCATCATGCAACCTGAGCACCGCCCAACACGACGGTCGTCTCTTTAAAGGTCAGGTCTCCGTTCTCCTTTAAATTCCTGGGAGAGAAAAGGTTCGAGCTTTTTGGTTCCTCCCATTAAGAAACCACACAGAAATAGAGTCTAGTAGAAAGCAGCCCACGGAAGACCCAGAGGATCATGTTTATGCTTGTACTTTCCCTTTCAGTCCTAGTGAAAACAGAAGCTGTGAGTGGTTTGCAGTGATGACGGAGGAGCTGCAGGTGCTCATGGTGAGCAAGGTCTCTCTCTCTGCTGCTCTCCTGTACAAACTCTCCTGCCTGGAGCTCCTAGCTTACCTGTGAAGTCATCGTGTGGCTACTTTTCTTTCTTTCTTTCTAAGCGTTTCTGTTGTTTGGACGAGCCGAACCACTCCTGGCATGACTCTTTGGAAATGCACTTGTGCGTATAATAGTAACACTGGGCTGCAGAACATGCAATGTAATCTAGTGGCTTATAATGAGAGAACTTGTACTGTAATCTTCATGTTCTTTAAGATGTAGATTGTCAATGATTTCATGTTTGTAAACAAAGAAACTTATCTTTTAAGTTGGCCAGTTTGGGCCTGACTATGAAGTTTTGTTGCACATATTACTGTTATGATGTTTAAACCAAACCTATTAAATCTCTACAGCTGTTCAGCTCACTTTCTGGTTTTTGTACTAACTAATAAATCTTCACATAGGCTCTCGGTGAGGGAGAATAGTTCAGTTTGGACACACTGACACACACACACACCCACACACACACACACATCACTTGTCTATAGATGGATTATAGTTGCAGTGAGCTGGAACCAGAACCAAAAAAATCATTAAATTAAAAATGCATAAGTTACTTAGATTTAAAAAAAAAAAATTAAATTATTATTTTTTTTAGTTTTACTTACTCAACAAACTACACTTTTATGAATCTGTTTATCTTTGAACAGGGTTTCCCCCAGTGTGTAATAAGCCTGGTGAGCCACCAGACTAAGCATTAATTATTTATTTATGACTGTTTAAAATGTTTGCATTGCACGTTGCAAGACTTTATTGTTGGTGTTCAGGTATTAATCTTCACATTTCCTGTCAATTTTAAACATTTTTTTCAACTCAAAAACACGACGGGCTGCTGGATGAACGACTGGCCTCGCGCACAACCACCGGGCTTAACAAGAAACCTTGTTTAAGATCCAAAACACAAAAAAACTGTTGCCTTATTAAAAGGAAAGACAGACCATTTCCAAATTTTGGGATCATCAACTGTTTTTTTTCTTTCTTATTTTGTTGGCCAAATTATTACCACTCCTGACTTCTACTCAGAGGCCACAAATGAACGCCTGCTGTCATTTGTTGTTTCTTTTCTTTCTCCTCCTTTGGATGCCCATAACTATATGTACAATAACAAAATCCCTTCTAGTTAGTTTTCGGTAACTTAAGTTCTCATTATTTTTACTGCATTTTCTTTATATATATAAATATATTTGCATTTATTTGAAGTAAATACTTTAGAATTACCGTTTGAGAGATTATAAAGCTATCTGTACTTAGCTTTATGTATCTTATTGTATTCTAACTATTCATGTAGACCTTTGTTGTGCTGCCGGGTTCTGTTTCAATATTGATTTTCAACCTATTGTAAATTCTCATATGTGGAATGGAATTCAAATTCAATTCAAAAATACTTTGTTAATCCCAAAGGGAAATTAAATGTTGTTGTAGCTCATTAATTCAGATTCTTCACAGAGTTATTGTAGATAGTGATGGCTACAAGACAGACCTCTTGTAGCGGTCTGTATTACTGAAGATACTCTGTTTTCTCAAGACACTCTCATGAAGAGGATGCTCAGTGTTGTCCACAATTTTCTTGACTTCATGAAGAATCCTTCTTTGCATCGTCCCCAGAACAGAACCAGCCTTCTTCATCAGGTTGTTGAGCCTTCTTAGGTCCCTGGCTCTGGTGCTGCTGCCCCAACAGATGACGGCGGAAGAGATGACACACTCAACAACAGACTTATAGAAGATCTGCAGCGTATTTCTGCAGACCTTGAAGGATTTTAGCTTCCTCAAGACGTCCAGTCTGCTCTGATCCTTCTTGTAGACGCTTCACTGCGTCTCCAGTCCAGTCTGTTGTCCAGATGAACATCGAGGTATTTCTACTCCCCTCAACCACCTCCACTTCTTCTCCCATGATTAAAATAGGGTTTGATCTAACGCTGTTTCTCCTGAAATCAACAATCATCTAATTTGTTTTGTTCACATTCGAGATGAGATGACTGTTCCCACACCATGCCACAAAACGGTCCACCGGCTCTCTTTACTCAGCCTCTTGTCCATCTCTTCTAGACCCAATAACTGCAGAGTCATTTGAGTATTTCTGGAGAGGACAGAAGTCAGACTTGTGCATGAAAGTCTGAAGTGTAGAAAGTGAAAAGGAATGAGAGTACAGTCCCCTGCTGTGCTCCTGTGTTGCTGACCACCTGGTTAGACACTCAGTCCTTCAGTCTCACAAACTGTGGCCTGTTTGTGAGGTAGTCATAGATCCAGGTGATTGTTGAATGACAGTAAGTATCACATTTAGTCATATGGTTCAGGTAAAGAAAGTTCTGGAGCTGTTTTTCATCTACAGTATCTGCTGAATAGGCCCCTTTTCACTCTGTGTGCAGGTATGTGTGCTGGTTATCTGTAACATGAAACTTCAGTCTCCAAAGCCCACACACACACACACACACACACACAGAAAGACAGAATGTCATATGATACTTTGCCATGTCTGCAAACAAAAGACATACTATTAATTTTGCAGCAGCACACTTGCTTCTGTTTTGACTGCGTTCTTCAGGGTGAACAGACTTCTCCAGATTTACAACCTTTACATTTGAATAATGTTTACTTCTGGTGACGCTTCAGATCTTTTATGTACCTGGGAAACCAGGAATAAGCTTTTCAAAATTGCAGCTGTGTTGAGATTTAAATAATCTAGAGAAGTTTAGTGAACAGAGAAGGAGAAGTACAGAGGAGGTTCATTACAAATAGTAAATTAGCATAACTGTAGCAAACATCATTTGTAGAACAGAGAAAAAATAAGAAGATATGCTGTTTCATTATCAGGTTATTGTGTCCTGGGACTGACATGGATGTTATATATGACCTTGTTTAAGCCTTGCAGAGTATTAATATATTTCTGTATTAAAATTGCATGTTTTTTTTATTGGTGTAATGTAATATTCTTATCTTAAATGTCATGTTTTAATTTTTGCTGGAAGAAGAAATTTATCATAACACAAATAAAGGTTCAAAACTGTGGATTTATTTCATATACCTGTTATTCATGGGTGTTATGGACCACAGCTGTCTATGAATAGCTAAAAATATGCAAATACTTCAGACCCCCTCTAAAAACACATGTGCCTATTTCAATACCCTAAACACAAAATATACCTTAATATGCCTTGATACACAGAGTCTTAGCATTACAGTCTCCCTTATCTTCTCTTTTAGGAGTTCAGTGAATCAGCGGCAAGGAAAATGAATGGCATTCCTGGATGGGCTGTTCTGTTCAGCAGCCACCCTGTTCAGCTGCCAAGAGTGGCTGCTGAACACTCATGGCAGGTGAGCCAAGAGCGTTAAGTAGCACTGTGCCCAGGTATTTCATATTACCAAGCTGCGTTTTCATTAGAATATTTTAGATATGCTGTACTAAAAGAAAAAAGTGAATAGGTGAATTTTTCAGAAAAAAGTTGGCGTTACATTCCACGTTACATTCCACACACTAATCGACAACGAATAGCTTGAGGTCATTTAGTGTTACTGAAATAAAGGAACTTTTATTCTTATTGGTTGAATAAACCTATGTAAGTTGTGCCATGTCCAGTTAGCTGCCTGAATCAAATATACAATGTGACATGTGAAACAGAAAGAATAGTTAATTTTCCTTCTTTGTAAAACATATTTGCAAATGACACAGTGAGGCAACCTGACCCACCTGACCCACCATACCGTTTGCCTAAGCTGCCACTTCGGGGAGCAAGCACCCCCTCCCCCAGCCACCCTCGGCCTTCCCCAAACTGGCACTTATCACCGTCACTCGGAAGCTACCGTAGCTCATCTTTCGTGAGAAGCTGAGTAGGATCATATATAATGTAAAAGGTCCCATCATTTAGCAACTGTAGAAAAGGCTGAAGGTGTGAAGAAAAGCGTGTTAAGACATGGCAAGACATCACTGGCACTTAACTTCCTGAAGTTAGCAACTACCCAACGATATTGTTGTATGACTCCAGAAGAACTACAACAGGTCCGGACAATAAAGGCATGTTTTAGAACGTTCAAATATCCAAGACGTCGAGGCCACGGTGCTGCGGATAGTTCCTGCTTCTGACGTTTATGTAACTAGTTTTACTTCTATATGACACCAAGCAAAGTTCATTGGCACCTAATATGAACTCCACTCTCGCGGCTCCTCACAGTTACATTTTCTTCTAGACACTTAAACCGCACAAAGAATCCATGTTAGGTAACAGAAAAGCAACAAGTTACGTAGCGAGTCCCCGGAGGGAGGAGGGGCCTCAGACTGGCGCAGGGCTATCGGAGAGAAGCACGCTCCGACGCTCCCAGTTAATCACAATCTTCTGACTTTCATCAAAGTTGTCGGTGAGCAGCTGCAGGCAGCGGTAGAGAAGATGGGGAACCGAGTGGGCCGTGAGGACTACGAGTGGGTCTACACGGACCAGCCGCACGCGGACAGAAGAAAAGAAATTCTGGGTGAGCTAGCTTGTGCGTTAGCTACTTTCCAGATGACAAAAAGTAAACTTAGAATGACTTAAACTTAGTTTAATAGTGTTATAAATATATGTTGGGTTATACTGTGTATCTGTGTGACACGCTACGCTTGTAGTTTGACAGTTCTGATTGCCGTCGCAGATAAGGAAAGCTAACGGTCCCGTGTCCTCCGATTTAAGCTAACTGAACTCAGTTGGATTTTTACGGTGGTTAACGGTTGACGCCCTTTTGAAAGAGGCACAGCCCCCCGCCGCCCCCCCTTATCTGCTGCCAGCTTCACGTCCTGTATGTCCTACAAACCCAGCAGTTCACCAGCGCTGGTTTATTTAAAGGCCGTCGCGCAGGAATAAATCTGCCTTTACTGCTGTGTTCCGCTACAGGACGTCAGCGCACCACTCCCTAAAGTAACATTTTCACCGGGCAGAGAAACATCAGCACCGCAGCATAAATGTATGAGGCTAATTTCAGTCATGTTTCACGGGCTCAAATGGGAGATGAGGTCATTTGAATGTATGTAAAGTTTGGGGATTTCTAACATTTGCACGTCCACCCGGTTGCTATACGACAGCTGTCCTTCCATACATAGACAAAAGTAGTCCAGCTGTCGGGCCGAGCCACTGGCCAAGGCAGGCCATGACATCTGGCTCTGCTCCACAGATGTTATGTCCACAGGCAGGCCTGGAAGACAATGGATGGGGCAGAAGTCGAGGCATGTCCACAGATTTCCTCAGAGTTGGATGTCCATGGGCGGTTTCAGCAACAAGTTATTTGTTTCACATGTATTCAGTTTATTACAGAATTTCTCATCTCATGTGCACCGGTCAGATTCACATGCTGTCACGTAGAATCCAATGTTAGGAGGTTTGTAGGCTTTATTCTAGAGCCTGGCTGTGGGTTCCAAGAACCATGTTAGTGAGAGAATACAATATGGCTGATATTATTATGGCATACAGATAGGTGTTTGTAACTAGGCCTGTCAGAATAAATAATACATTAATTAATTAGATGATAAATTAGAGCAAGCTCCATAATTTGTATGATTTATTGTACTTTTATCTCTTTTTCTATCAAAAACTGGATGACAAAAGTCTTCAGTCTGGGGTTTTGGTCTCAACAAGCCCGCTTTCGAGGGATAATTTTGTTTCTAAAGACTTCATTGTTCATTTTATTTATTGTTTTGGATATTTAAGATATCTTCCAGTTCCAGTGTTAAATGTTCATTAGAAAGTGAAAGTTTATTGATCTTTGAGAATGTGTTCTTGTATTATTATTATTATTATTATTATTATTATTAAATGAAATTCTGGGACAATTTCTTGTCCAGCAAAGTTTGTTACAACAGGCCTAGTCTTTGCACTCACACTTTTGGGTTTTTTTTGTCCTTCAGCTAAATATCCAGAAATCAAGTCCTTGATGGGTCCAGACCAGAGGCTGAAGTGGATTGTGTGCATGATGGTGGGGATCCAATTCTTAGCGTTCTACCTGGTCAAAGACTTGGACTGGAAGTGGGTTCTGTTTTGGACGTACGCGTTCGGCAGCTGCATCAACCACTCCATGACCCTGGCCATTCACGAGATCTCGCACAACACCGCCTTCGGGAACAACAAAGCCATGTGGAACCGCTATTTCGCCATGTTCGCCAACCTGCCCATCGGCTTGCCGTACTCGGCCTCCTTCAAGCGCTACCACCTGGACCACCATCGCTACCTGGGCGGCGACGGCATCGATGTGGACATCCCCACCGACTTTGAAGGCTGGTTCTTCTGCACCCGCCTCCGCAAGTTCGTCTGGATCATCCTGCAGCCGCTGTTCTACGCCGTGCGGCCACTCTGCATCAACCCCAAACCGGTCAGCCAGCTGGAGCTGACCAATGTGGCCGTGCAGCTCTGCTTCGACGTCCTGCTGTACTGGACGTGGGGGGCCAAGCCCGTGGTCTACATGCTGGCCGGCTCCATGCTGGGGATGGGCTTGCACCCCATCTCTGGCCACTTCATCGCTGAGCACTACATGTTCCTCAAGGGCCATGAAACATACTCATACTACGGCTGCCTCAACCTCCTCACCTTCAACGTGGGCTACCACAACGAGCACCACGACTTCCCCAGCATCCCAGGGCGAAGACTTCCTTTGGTCAGTACATCGCTACAACAATCGTCTGAGTGGAATATCTGTATGAATTTATACTTCTTTCTGCTCCTTTTCATTCATAATGTATTTTAGATGTTACATGAACTATTCATATTTATTAGGAATGCACCGATTAATCGGCCCCGATTTCATTCATTTTAGGAGATTGCTGATCGGCCGATGCCTACAGGTGAAGCCGATCTTATCTGCCTTGTCAAAGGTCTAAAAACCTTCCACTGTCCTCCATTGCTCTGATAAGAGAGAGAGAGAGGTTTGACTGTTAGCCCCGTCCACCAGGTCATGTCTGCATGTTCACAGCTGACCATTATCACCCCACTGTTGCCAACTCAGCAACTTTCCTGCTACATGTATCAACAATTCAGACAAAAAGAAAGTATTGGCCAAAATCGGAATTAGCAAGTGAGGTTTTTTAAAGATTGGTAATCAGTGATCAGCCAGAAATTTGCAATCAGTGCTCCCTGACTTATTACTGCTATTTAAAAAGCCTGACTTGGCGTACCGTGGTGGCGGAGGGGTTAGCGCGACCCACATTCGGAGGCAACGTGGCCTCGACGCGGCTGTCGCGGGTTGGACTCCTGGACCCGACGACGTTTGCCGCATGTCTTCCCCCCCCTTCCTTCCCCCTTTCCTATCAGCCTACTTTGAGAAAGGGACACTAGAGCCCATAAAAAGACCCCTTGCAGGGCAATAAAAAACAAATAGAAAAAGAAAAGAAAAAAAAGCCTGACTTGCTGATTCTGATTTTTGGATCAAACTGATTTTTCTTTTTTTTTTGGGCTGAAATGCTACTAAGTACAGCAAGAAAGTCGCTGAGTTATCAACAGTAGGGTGACTTTTGCTAACTGCAAACATGCAGATATGACCTGGTGGGCGGGGCCAACAGTCAAAGAGAGGACAGTGATAGGTTTATTATTTTAGATCTTGGAAGAGTTGGATAAGATTGGTGTCACATACAAGTATCGACCAATCACCCATCTTCCAAAATGAAGGAAATCTGGGCTGATTTGTGCAGCTCTAAGAAATCGGCAATCAGCCTGACAACTGAATAACGTAAAATATGAAATGATATGAAACGGCTCGGTCTGACGAAGAAATGAAACGGCTGCCTCATGGCAACATTTCTGTTTTAACCCGACTCTCCGACTGCCTTCTAGGTGAAGAGGATAGCTCCAGAGTACTACGACGACCTGCCACAGTACACGTCCTGGGTGAGGGTCCTGTACGACTTCATCACGGACGACACGCTGAGCCCGTACTCCCGGATCAAGAGGAAGCTAAAGGGAGAGGTCAAACAGGAGTGACCGAAGCTGCAGGATCCACATGACCGAGGCCTTCTCACATTTCTCCACCGCTTCCTGCTTCCATTCAGCTCAGTCCAACACAGGCAGATTTACTTCTGTGTTTTTGCACAAAAAGGCCTTGAGTTGAGGATAAAAAGATGCTACTGAGATTTTTACTTGTTGCGATATAATTATATTTCTGTTACACTTCAAGCCCATCAGATGTTTTTGGAGTTGGGGTTGTGTTGAGTACTTATAAATCATTAGTATCTGAGCTGGTCAGTGTTTTCTTTTGTTGTTGTTGTTTTTTTGTTCTGATTAACTTGGAGATTAAATGGTTGCCATAGTAACATTGTATGTTAAAATAAAATGACTTCGGTTTTTGTAAGCTCGGTTTTGAAGCTTTCCTGTCGGTTTCATTTCTGATTCGTCGTAACAGCTTTGCTGCAGTTATATTGGCTCTAATATTGCAGCTGCAGTGGAATAATATGAGGACCAATGGTTGCTATGGTGATTTCCGTAGTGCATACAAAGTATGGGGCGGAGGTTTATAGGGTTAATGTATGTGCAGTTAGTTTTGAATCTGATGTGGGTCAGTAAGGTGGATTAAACTGCAAATCTTAAACTACATTTGTAAAAAAAAAAAAAAAAAAAACAAAAACATAAAGCAGATGTGTTGAGCTAAATTCCAACCATGTGTGAGCTGGTTTAAACTTTAAACTTTGCGACGCGTCTCTACAAATTGGCCGACCTTTTGACCTCCTGGCTTTTCTTTCTGGGTTCTCTGATATGCCGGCGCTCAATATTTCCACCCCAGCAGAACTTTTTTCTCTGTTTTTTTTTTCCTTCTCTCTTTTTTTTTTCTTCTGGGATTCTGCCAGAATCGGACGGAGCTTAGCACCGCCTGGCTAGTGGCCCTCGGGCGTAGCTGCAGCTGTGTGCAGCAGCAACATGGACACGTTTCATTTTAGTCAATCAGTGAGTGAAAACTCTTTGTGTTTCTGTGTCGGTCTGTTTCACACAACCCCACCTCTGAAAGTCACCAGTGGCCTGGTGGAAGTTAAAAAAAGAAAATTTAAATGAAAGTCAATTATTAGACAATTTGAACAGATTCAGCTGTATTGTGCTGAAGTTGATTGTAAATATTCTCAGTAATGTTGCAGATGGAGGCTTCTCATGCCGAAAATCTGAATCTGTCCGCCATCTTGGTTTTACTGCTCAGATTAACTAACCCACGCTAACCTTTGCCACAAACACTCTCAAGGCCTCAATGATGCAACTGTCCACGCTTATTTAACAAAGGTCAACGTGTCTCCACGACAACGCAAGTATTTATGGGGCTACCCATGCACTAAAGTTCCTGAAAGTTGGCACGCGCTACAGGGGTTGTGGATGTTCCAGTGATAACGGAGTGGAGCTTTCAGAACTCTGACTTGTCTCATGTCTAGAGATGCTGACAGGCGATAGCTGCATCTCTGCTGGAAGACCCTCACTGCCCAGTCTGCTGCAGGGTGCAGCGTGACCTTCAGATGTCCTCCACCCTGAACTGCTACATTCTAAGTCATGGATGTGAAGCACAGAGCATCGTTATGGGTGGGTTCTGTGCAAATGAACTGAGGCTGCTGCAATATGCTGCTGTCAGATTTCTACCCTTTTCCAGAGTGCAGCTTCTTTCTCCCAATATTCATCATCAGAAAAGTTTACCACCTCATTCTAATCCTCCTCCTGAAATTAAAGGAAATCATTCTGTGCTTTCTGTTCAAAGCAAGCTGTGACTCAGCGAACATGAAGTCTGATCTTATTGCCATCGGTGCTCTGCTTGCTCAGTTTATTGATTTCATGTTCAGTATTGTGATTTTTAACTCAAGGCAATAAAAACTTATTTACTGATTTTCATACACTGGAAATGTCTTCTCAGTTTCAAATTGTTTAGTTTTTTTCATCATCACCACATCCTGCAGTCATCTGGAACAGGGTGGACACTTAAAAGTATTCAGCCAAGAGGAACAGGAAAATAGTTTCACCCGGCATCCTGCATGTTTTAGTTCCTCCCTGGTGGCAGCAACAACCATTTCACCAGGTCAATGTTCTTCTTAGGCCTCTAATGAGCCGTCATTGGATCCAGGTGCGTCAAACCAGAGAGAATTGAAACATGCAGGATGTCGGCCCTCCAGGACCGACTCTGGACGCCACTGGCCTAAAGCAAAAGAATGAAAAGTAACATCTTACCACTAATATTGCGACTTATCGAATACAGATGGGGAGAATATGACAGCGGTTATCACATATCGTGACCAAACTGTGTAGAGTAACATACTAAATATTTAAACCAAACTGTCTCTGCTAACTCTCCTTAACAATGAAAAAGTAAAATTTTTTTCATGGTATAAGAAGAGAAGATCCATTAATGACCCATATTTGTTACATGCAGGTGAAATGACGAGAGAAGATAAAAAAACTTCAGTGGGCCGACATCACTTACTGTGAATATTAAAACAATTACTCAAGATCAACTCAACTAGATACAAAAATAAGACAAATGTATCCATGGTGACCAATTAGTTTTCATTTTTTTAAAAATGGAATTTATATTTAGGGTGCTTTGCGCCCTAAATATAATGGAATACAATCATGCAACATGACTTTGATTAATAATCTAATAAAATGAAGCCACAGTGGAGAAGTTTGTCACACATTTTATTAAAAAACAACAAAAAAGGATGTGTATAATAATACTTCCACAAAGATATGCAAATACATAATTGTGACATCTGCCTGCGGTTCGTTGGTCATCTGCTGAGGGACTCTCGGAGCTGTTCATACATCAGCTGGTCCTGCAAAGACAACACACAGCCGCCATCAGGACGTGGTTGTGTGAGGTAAGTACGAGTAGTGAACGGACAACATTCAACAGACCAGCCTGTTTCATTTTGGGATTTAAATAAATAATAATAAAAAAAGGTTCAAGTTTAGAATGCTGAGTAAAAATCCAGACTGCAACATTCAGCTGAATCTTTTTCAATTTAATATTTTAATTAGTCTGAATAAAAAAAATAATTCAGATGTCAACAACTCTGTAATCATCTATCTGTTGATCCAAAACATTTTCCACCGGTTTCCAGACAGCTGCAGCAGAGTGATGTCCCAACCCAGCAGCAATCACCCAGACGTTACTGTCTCACCTTTCTGGACACAGACGGTCGGACGGTCTTGAAGGCGTCCTCAAAGTTCTGTCTGCTGACCCTGAGGGCAGCTGCGCAGCCGGCAGGATGCGTGTGAGCTGCGGGCGGAGGGGAAACAGGAGCTCAGAGACAGAACGCCGCAGCAACACAACGACTTCAAACAAGAACGGGTCGTTTTAGGATGAGCCTCCGTCACGGTTTAAAGAAACGGAGGCTTTCCAGACAAATCTGTAGAAACAGACCAGCACCAACCAGAGCAAAGTACGTGGTAATTAAACAAGACCTCTTAGATACTAAACCGGAATTCCACGAAAGTGTGCATAAAGGATCAGATTCATACAACTTATAATAAATACACTGCAAAAAAAAAAAAATCACTAAATTTTCCCAAATTGGCCAGATTTTGTAGAGTTGTATCAATCAGCCTATTTATGCCCTCATGTCCTAAATAATACACATGTATGAACTGATATACTGACAGGTTTGCTTTCCCAACTGTTTTTAAGTCGGCAGGCATACATCTTGTACTTATAAATAAGAAAAAGAAATGATCAGAGGATATTTCTGCTTTTTAGGTACCAACTCTATATTTCTAACTCAACAAAAAAAACAAAAAAAAACTACTAAATATTTTTAGTCTGGTTTCTAATGCAAATATCCTGGTGCACTTCAAATAAGACAAAACTAACTTGCAAGTAGCTTTTCAGCAAGATTGTCTAAGTCAATAATTTTCGTAAGTTATTGACAAGTGGTTTTTAATATGGATGAATAAAAAAAAAACATTTGCCAGAAGTGAAATAATCTGCCAGTGGAACTTTTATTTAAAACAAGCTTCTATATCTTACTCAAACGTTGCTCATAAGTTAGTTCTGAGATATTTGCAGTAGAAACTAGACTATTTAGTGTTTTTGCAGTACAACCGTGATCAGCTGCACACAGAGGAGCTGAGCGGTTACCATGGTGCTGAGACTTCATGTAGGCCTTCAGGGCATTTACAGATGCTTCCCTCACCAACGCCGTCAGGTCAGCTCCACTGCAACACACACACACACACACACACACATATGAAAGCGAAGTACCTGGAGAAAAGCCACACATGAGCCAGGACAACAACAGTGACACCTGAACCACATCACCTTGAACTCAACACTTTGGATAAAGTCACATCATTATTTCTGGTGTTTTTTGTTTTGTGTTAAAAAATGTATTTAAATGAAAAAAATTGTTTCTTTTGAACCCTTGACCCTTAAGCTTGGGTCAGAGGTTAAACCTAGGTCTGAGCCTGGTTTATGAATGGGAAGTTATAAACTAATCCCATAAATTCACATTTATTTTAACTTTAAAATAAATAAAAAAATTTAAAAATACCCCATCAAGTTACAAAGTGATGAATCTAGTTGTCTAGAGAACAGAATTGTGTGTCGTATCTGTGATGTTTCCAGGAAAACGAGAGCTGAACGAATCTTCTGATGGACTGACAGCCGGAACAGGAAGGCCGGTGCTTCACGCAGCAGGAACTTACGAAAAGGAGTTGCAGCGTTCGTCAAAGGCAACCTCCTCCAGACAGACGTCCGGCTCCAGCTGAGGCCTGGTGCCACCCTGCAGCAGACCGTACCAGTGGTCAGGCAGAAAACAGCTGAGGAACCTCAGAGAACCAAACATTCTGATGCAAATCTCCATGACAACAATAGTCTGTAGTTTAGTGGTGAAGGGTTCTAGACCCCAGCGGTCCAACAGTATCTAGAATCTAGTTTGCAGAAAAACTGAACAATAGAAAATGTGTTCTTTCCATCATGCTCTAAAACATTAAAGGTTATAGTTTTGATCTGACATATTGTGAACACTTTAACAGACATGGTGTGGGATCCTACTGCAGGTTTCTGGGTTTTTTGTTTATTTCCCACTTAAATGTTTTATTTTAAACAAATGTCTTCCAGCAACTAAACCAAGTCAGCTGGCCATCAGTCGTCTTGGAGACGCTCTGCATCTCCTGGTAGTCAGATTTACCTTAGTGACGGTGAGCAGGATGGCGTGACGATCTGCCGCACACGGGAGCCCAACATATAAGGTTTTATCTAGACGCCCTGGCCTCAGGATGGCCGGGTCGATGATATCTGGAAAAAATAAAAATAAAAACACGGTTTGGAGGTCAAAACAGCAGGAAATGAACATTGCTTAACATCTTCCTACCTACTTCCTCCAGCTGAGGCCCAGGCTGAAGCTCAGACACACTAACAACCTGCGCTATGTGGGCCTCAGTCTGAAGAAATGAAGTTCATTTTGTGGAACATCAAGCCCTGTCACATCTATGAGGCATGTGGATCGCTTATGACCTACCTATGTTGGTATGGTGTGTTCAATGTGTGTGTAAAGGGATGAAGCAGCATCACGTAAGCTTGCCGCCTCCAAACAATCCAACACACTCCAGGCTGAACATGACAAACAAATGGCTGATTAAAGCACAATCTGCCATCTCAGTGACCCTCATTGATGACCTCGGGATCTTTTGACAAAAGGCTTTCACCTCTTTGGAGGATGCGGATGCTATCTTAATAAACATGGGATAAAGCTACTCGCTGCAAACCTTTTTCATTTTATCAACAAGAACAACAACGTGATCCCCGCTTCATTAGAACCGGCTCGATGACGTCTGATTAGGACGGAACCCTCTGCGTATCAGGAACAAATTATCCCAAAACAAACTGACAAAACATCAACTGGAGACGGAGCGACTGGTTCCTCTCCTACTTCTCCTTCTCTGCTCCCCGGCTCATTCACTGCGGTCACAAAATAAGTAGGAGCAAATGTCTTCTCGACCCAAGTTACTCAAATTTATGAATGGAATGAATTAACTTGTTCCACTCGGCATGTCTCTTCTTAGCGCTCACGTAGCAGACCTCACTTCATTTACGCCGCCTGCCTCTGACTTCCCAGAGGATCCACCACTCTGCATCTCTGAGGTCTGAGGCCGGGGTCCAGATATTATCTTTACATGTCTTCCACTCAGCCAGAATGCATCTGCCCCCCCCCCCCGGCACTGCAAAACAGGACATTAACTGTCCAGATCACCACAAGAAAACACAGAAACACAAAATACAGCGGTCTTAATTCAAACCTCAGACTCATGAACTGTCGGCCACCAACTCAGTCAAACTGGCCCTTTTAAAAACCAGATCTCTCTGTGCTAAAGCTCTATTAATTAACGACTTCATCACTGAGCATAATATTGATGTTATATTGCTGTTCCTGACACAAACATGGTTGAATGACAATAAGGAATCGACAGTACTAATCAAATCAGCGCCTCATATCTACATTTTATTTAAGTGAGAATAGAAAACATAAAAAAGGCTTCAATATTTAAGAATACCATATATTGTAGTAAAATCTCTTTGGGTCACTTCACCTCTTTTGAGTATCTTGGAATTGAGGTAAAAGGCCACAAACGAACTCTGACATTAACTTTATACAAAATTCAAACATACGTGGAAAATTTCTTTACTGATTTTAATCCGATTCCGTCTCCTAGACGCATTGATTATGACTGTTTAGTAATTGTCGGTGATTTCAACATCCATGTTGACAACCCTCAAAACAGAGGGGAAATTAAACAGCTTAATATATTAGAGAATTTTTTGTCTGACTCAACATGTCAAACAAGCAACACACACTCAAGGACACACACTGGACCTGGTTATCAGTAAGGGTGTGAATATTTCCAATGTCTCTGTAACTGATGTCGCATTGTCAGATCACTTCGCTGTTATCTTTGAAAGTTCTTTATCCTTTAACCCACTTGGACAGACAGCTACTATCACAAAACGTTCCCTCACAGACAACACAGCAGAAACATTTAATCAAATCTCCTCTTCTTCCTCGCCCTCATCCTGTAGTGATGCAGATGAGTTGGTAGATGACTTTCATTCTAAGATTTCAGATATCATTGACTTCATTGCTCCCATTAAAGTCTGGTAGGATTAAGTCTCCATAGAGAAATGCACAAACACTTAGATCTGCAAGACAACTCTGACGTAGAGCTGAAGGTAGACGGCGTAAAACTCAACTGACCAGCATGCGTGGCGCCGGGAGGAGCGCCGTCATTTGCAGAGAGCTGACGTAAACTGCTGGTGTGGGCTGAAACAAAATCTATTTCATTTCAGTTCAAAAGGCTAATAAACAGATTCATAGACACAAAAAGCGAAGGATATTACATCTATAATTTCAGTGTGTTTGAGCCTCATAAATGCACAATACAGATCAGGTTGGTTCTAGTTTTTCCCCATTAATTACCGTTTTTACTTGTTTCAGTTCATGAAAATGTTTCCTCAATTTCATTTGTTAACTGTAATAACCTTGGTGTAAAGCTCTTTGTTCTGTATGCAGTCAGAGCGCCCTCCAGTAGCCAATGAACGAGTGAATCTTCATCAGTGCAGACTGAAGGTCTGCATGGTGTAACATGAGATGACGTAATGTCACTGGGTCATAACTCTTGACCTCTGCATACTGTATGAACAGTACAGATGGTGATACTAGAAGATTATCCACTTGAACCTCCTCCTACAGCACTAGGGCCTGAGGCCGACCTGGACCAGTGATGGAGGGGCTAGGAGCAGCGTACCCGGCCTGTTGGTGGCAGCCATGATGAAGACCTGTCTCCGTGTCTCCAGGCCATCCATTTCCGTCAGCAGCTGGTTAACGACCCGCACACTGGCTCCTGACTGAACAGAGGCAACGTCCGTCAGCAACACGGCAACAGAGAACAGATCGTACACGTGCAACATCAACAGGCTTCTAAAGCTGTTTGCTGACAGAGTGAAACTCTGAATGGCTATCTGCTAGCGTAGCATTCATGAGACATAACCACTGACTCCTGCTGAGAAGTCACGGTTCAGGCAGCAGACTACATTTTTACATTTTCAGGTAAGAAACCAAATGATTCAGTTTCCTCCCAGCTGCAGAGATGATGAAGATGATGATGATAAGGTGCTGAGTCAGCTCCTCTTCCTCACCTCGTGGCCCGACCGGCGAGGACACAGAGCGTCGATCTCATCGAAGAAGATGACGCAAGGAGCCGAGTTGCGTCCTCTCTGGAAGACCTGTCGCACGGCCCGTTCGCTCTCCCCCACGTACTGCACACACCACGGGGTCAGAGGTCAGCAACATATGACTGGGGAAAGGGGTGTGTGGGGGGGATACCTACATCTGTTACATAAATTGCAAGGTGGGTAAAAAGCTAGGTCGGATGAGGATGTAAAGAGAAAAAAGATCATCTTCCAAATGGAGGGCTCTAGAATGTGCCAGAGGGGGGCGCTGTTTCTACAAACTCTACAGGAAAGAAAGTAGAACGTTTGTAAAAGAAACTCTGTAGAAAGCTTGCAGAAACCTTTATTTGTTTGAAGTGACAATGAGAACAAAGTTCTTTTAGTTCTTTTCCGGAGCAAAATGTCTTGGTCCGGAAATTTTAGTCCGGAACAAGAACTCCTCCTGAGACCCACTTCACATTTGTCAGACATGGCACAAGAAAAAAAGATTCTGCTCAGAAAAGTCATCAAGATACAACGGTGTACTAGGACAATTGTAGATGGAAAAAAACAGGAGGAGTAAATTTTCACCAAAAAACTCAGAAATATTCTAGAAAAAACGGTGAAATTTCTGAGTTCTGAAAATTGAAAATGTGCTAGAAAAAAACCTTGAAATTTTGAGAAATTTTCTAATAATAAAGACTTGGGAGTTTGAAATGTAAAAAAAAAGGCTAAAACTCAAAATTTTCCAGAAAATCTCTGAGATTAATCTGCGTTTTTGGCAGAAACGTACTCTTCCATTTTTTTCCTATCTACAACAGCTGGTTGTCATAGTAACAGTGCAGCATCATGCTCCTCTGAGTCCAACACTGACCATGTTGAGCAGCTCTGGACCTTTCACTGAGATGAAGTTGAGGCCTGACTCGTTGGCCACAGCCTGCCGAGAGAGAGAGAGAGAGAACAGGAAGAGGAAATGACCTCACCAAACAGCTTCACACACGTCAAACATGGCAGGACTCGTACTACCAACCTTGGCCAGCAGGGTCTTCCCACAGCCTGGGGGTCCAGCCAGCAAAACCCCAGACGGAGCGCTGAGGCCCAGAGCCCTGAACTGCTCTGGGGAGCGGACCGGAGCCTGCAGGACACAGCAAAACCAACGGGTCAGAACCAACGGGTCAGAACAACCGGCAGACTGGGTCCAACAACCACTTAGGATCATGGGGGGTCTTTGTATTGTTACTAGGTTCAGTTATGTTTTTAGCTGTTGGGCTGATCAGTTTCCTCTCTGTCTCAGTTTGAGTTCTTGCTAAAAAGTTTATGAGCAAAGTTCTGTCACTTTGACCTCTTTTATGATCCCAATATCTGTATTTTATACAATTTACCACAGTTTGCTTTTTTTGGACTTTAAGCTGAACCATAACACTCTTAGAGGACGACAAACTGCAGCAGCTCATAGGGCTCTGTACTGGTCCGGTTGCATTTTACCAGTATGGCCATGGTCAGCTCCTCCCTGATGTTCTGCAGCGCTCCAACGTTCTCCCAGGTGACGTCCGGCACCGTGGCAAAGCCCTCCCTCTTGGCCGAGGGCTGGACCCGGACCAGCGCATCCTGGAAGTCGGACATGAGGATGGACAGGCCGGCCAGCTGCTGCTCCGTCAGCGTCTCCGTGGCCCTCAGCAGGTCCAGGAGCCGATCCAGTTCCCCCGGCTGGAGGGCACAAGCTGCTGTTAGCGCACAACCTCAAACTTTATGTCATTGAGGACAAAAATGTCAGATTGAGGGCAGTCAAGGGCCCCATTCATTTCTTAAGACTTTTGTTGTTTCTGTAATAAATATAGACAATGTTTCAATAAAGAACTCCAATTGTTGTAGAAACAGAATCTGTAAATAACTCAATTCAAAATATAACCAGGGTTTTGCACAGCTGCTGCTTTAAATGACAGGTAGATGTTGTTTACAACTTTTTGGGGATTAAAAAAACCCAAAAAACTTGTTAATAAAAGAAAAATACTTTGTCCTGTCACAATAAGAAATAAATCATATGAATGCATGATAAATTAAAACGATCTCAATAATTTCCATTTGCATGATTTATTGTTTTTATTTTTCATTCTACCAAAAACTGGACGACAAAAGTTTTCAGTGTTTTAAGTTGGTCTAAACCAGACTTCATCATTCCTTTGATTTGGTGTTTCTGTTGATTTGTTTATTTATTATGGATAATAAAATGTCTTCCAGCTCCAGTGTTGAATGTTCATTAGAAATTAAATTTATTGATCTTTAAGAATGTGTTCTTGCATTATTTACCATTATATTACTTGAAAATGGTCTCAAAACAAGATTATGGTTTATCGAAATAACTTTGTTAAAATTTGTTCTTGTGACAGGCCTGCATAAATACATACACATATTTTAAGAAGATTTTATTTGTCTGAAAAAACGGCAAATTAATTGCAAATTTACTACATTTTTAAATTGTTGCTTTAAGACCATTTTCAAGAAAGATAATGGCATAATAATATAAGAACACATTCTAAAAGAAAATTTTAAATATCCCGTTTTTGGTAGAAATAGAGAGACAAAAAATACAAAACAATAAATGATACAAAAGAAAATTGTTGAGCTTGTTCTAACTTATCGTGTGATTAACTGATTTCTTGCTCATTGTGACAGCCCTACCTCTACCTGCTGCTCTTCCCCTCCAGCCTCAGGCTCCGTGCTTCCTGACGGTTCTGCAGCAGAGTTCTGTGGCGGACCGGGATGCGCCGGCCTGGTTTCCAGCAGAACCCGGTTCACCGCGGCCATGGCGGCCTCCCGGCACAGAGCCATGAGGTCGGCGCCCACGTAGCCCGGCGTCAGCCGAGCCAGCTGCTGGTAGTCGAAGCCGTCCGGCAGCGTCAGCTTCCTGCACAGCGTCTTGAGGATCCTGGAAGAGCAAAAAAAAAAAAAGAAACAGCCCAGGGCGCATCACACCACCATGAAGGAGATCGACCAATCGGCTGCCAGTCCGTCTCTTGGTTGCCAGGTTGTTGTTACCCGAGCCGAGCAGCCTCGTCGGGGATCCCCAGGCAGATCTCTCTGTCGAAGCGTCCGGCTCTCCGCAGGGCCGGGTCCAATGAGTCGGGTCTGTTGGTGGCGCCGATCACCAGAACCTGAGCCGTCACTGTCAGGCTGTTGAGGTCTAGAGGAAGGAAGGGAACAGAAAGCATGAAGGTTTTCCACAGTGTATCATAGGCCCTGGTAGACCTACAATACACCGGCTTATTTAGTTTAGATTTTTAATTTTTTTTACTGTTTGGCTTTTTTTAAAGACTTTATAGTTGGTGTTTAGATACAGTTAATAACGTCTTCCAATAACACATAATTACCTAGAGGCATTTTGAAATTTTCTGTCAATTTGAAGCATTTTGCAACTCAAAAACCTGGTGGTCTGCAGGATTCTGGAGCTCTCTAACTTTAACCTTCAGGGAGCGTACACAGGATGCCTGTCCCAAACTCTATTAGGACCCTCACCTGACCTCAGATAACAGACCAACCTGCTGATCCTATACTGGCCTGATGTTATGTCAGCATAACAAATCTAATCATTCATTAGAGAGCCAGCTGCATTGTAGAAATGAAATACAATTATACTATGACGAGAGTAAAAAACTATTAAAACCCTGCATTTATTTTTAGAACTATATTTAAAAGTATTAGTTGGTAGAATATAATTTTTTAGTCAAAGATTTTAAGAGCCGCATTTGGCTCCGGAGCCGCAGCATGAGGAGCGCTGGTCTCGGTCCTAGAACTGCCATGAACTAGGGGTTGAACCAATTAGTCGACTAGTCGACTAGTCGACTCTAGGACGTCTCACGAGTTTTTACATTTCATGTCGACTAGTCGCAGTCATGTGATTGCCGGTGGTGACAGCCTGTGCTGATCTGACAGCACAGTATACGTCACAAGACACAAGAAAAATAAGTTAATACATTAGTTTAAATGATATGTAGATGGATGCATATTTGTGGTTTTACAGTGTTTTTAAAAGGAGATGGAGTTGCAGCTGCAGTCCACTATAAAACAGGAGCCGTCTAAAACTCGCCCCCTTCCCGCTAAGGATGTCACTTAGCCGGCTCGCGAGTGTCTTTGTCACGAAAAAATTTAAAATATTTAAATATTAAAAATATTTAGCTGTTCCGGCAACCAGCACTCCCAGCGAGAGGATTTTCTCTCTCGCTGGGAATACCATTACGAGGAAGCGGGCAAGCCTTCATCCGGCTCATGTTGATGCCCTTGTTTTCCTACATGTCAACCAAGAAAAAACCCCAACAACTCTTAGAGAATACTGACAGCGAGTGAACTTTATTTACCCCCCTCGCCCCCGTGCCACCTCTTTTTATTGTTTTTACATGCCATCTAAAAGATGTGCGTTTCCTTTTGAATGTTGGTTTCCCAGCAACTTATTATTTATCATAAACTATCCCGATGTTTTGTTGTTTCACTTGTTGCTGTTCTGTGTAAATGCCGTATTTTTCCGTGAAAACGGGTAATAAAGCCTGTACGTTACTCCAAAGCTTTGCGTCTTGCGTTGCTATGACGTCACAACGACTAGTCAACTCGACATCGACTCGACTTTTATCATGTTGACGTTGACTAGAAAATATCTTAAATCGTTCAATCTGCTGAGTCAGCAGAGCTTCCTGCCGCGCATCGGGCGGAGGAGAAGCAGGTGGTTTCGTTGAATTCAGCTGTAACCAAACGGGATCCGTTCATAACAAGTTTGGCTTGTGATGTTCCAAAAGCACCATGTAGTCAGTGTGATAATTTGACTCCTATAGTAACTATCCAGAGATCATCAGCATCAGCCGGTGTTTAGAAAAAAAAAGTCAGACCCGACTTTGTGCAACAAACTTTTCCCAGCTGCTCACGAAGAATCTCCATAATAGACTTAGTAAAAGCAGGAGAAGGGGAGAGTGTGTGTGTGTGTGTGTGTGTGTGTGGGAGGGGGGGGGGGTCAATATTTGCCGTGAAAATAGCTAATAAAGCCTCCAAGTAGTTGTGAAGGGTTTTTGCGCTTACGTCACTATGACGTCACCGCGACTAGTCGACATCGACTCGACTATTATCATGATGTAGTCGACCTTAAAAAATATGTAGTCGTTCAACCCCTACCATGAACTGACACTGAATCCCATAGAGGTCCAGTAAGCTTGTGTGAGATTTGGGGCGCTGTGGTGGCGCAGTGGTTAAGCACAACCCACATAAGAATGCTTAGTCCTCAACGCAGCTGTCACAGGTTCGATTCCCGGCCTGGTGACCTTTGCCGCATGTCTTCCCTGTCTCTTTACCTACTTTCCTGTCGGAGCACTTTCAAATTAGAGACAAAACAACTACAATAAATAAATAAAGCTTGTTTGGGATTAACGTAGAGATGCACCGTTCCGATATCAATATATAAAATCAGTCCTGATATTGAAAGTAATTCTAGACAATGTGCCAGAACCATAGGAACACATCTATTTAGTATAATTCTAGGCTTTGTGCTCTGAGCAAAATCATATTTTATTATTTATTTTACATATTTAAAATTTCTAGTTTCACTTTCTGAACCGTTTGAAAGAAAGTTTGTAGGAGTTTAGTGTTATACATTTGACCAAGTTAGTTAACCTGTTGTATTTGTCGGTTTCGGTTTCTTTATTATTTATTTTACATTGGCTGTTAATACTCCTAATTGTGCTGACTTTACAAATTAATGTTGTTTTTACATGTTTGACCGAAGCTTATGAAGCCACTGGTATATTTAGGTGTACTGCTCCAGTGCAGAGTTAACAAATAAATATTTTTCAGTACGTTTACGACGTCGTTCTGAACCGGCGCTTCATTTACAGAAGGAAGCCAGCATCCTACCGTCCATGCAGGTCAGCAGTTGGGCTACGATCCTCCGCTCCATGTCTTTAGAAGCCACCTCTCTTTTAGGCGTGATGGCGTCTATCTCATCTATGAACATGATGCATGGACTGGAGGTCTGCAGAGGAAGGCAGTGAGTGAGTGAGTGAGTGTAGGTCAGAGGTCACCAGGCGTGCAGTTCCTGCAGCGGACTGACCGCAGCCATGTCGAACAGCTCCCTCAGCTTCTGCTCCGACTCTCCGGAGATGCCGGACACCAACTCTGGAGCGGACACCTTCAGCATGGGGATCTGCAGCTCCTGGAACAGTCAGTAGGCGTTTAAATGAGCTGATCTACCACCAGTGTGTTCGTACCACCACTTATTACGGTAATAATAATAATCGCAAAATAAACATCAAGCCTGAAAACATAAAACTGCAACGGACTGACTGTTCTGTTCTTTGTGAGGGAAACGTTTGAGTGTTTTTTTGGTGTTGATTCCCGATAAATCAGCGGCGTTGTTGTCAGTTGCTATGGCAACAAGTCTGCGTGTAGCATAGTCAACGCAGAAAGAAAGAGAAAAGAACACCAGTGGTTCTGAGTTATTCTTCAACATTTTTTCTGCGTTGTTTTTCCCTTTGCTGTGACGCACCGCGCTGAATTCATAATACTAACAAGTCTCATTTTGTTAACGGAGTTGTTCTACCGCAGCAGCGCGGCTATGAATAGCAAGTAAAAGAATAGTCTTTTTTCCCTCCAGCATTGTGCTCAAGCAGAAAATTCCTGGATGTAAACAATAACATTCGACGTGTCTATGGTCACCTTCCCAAAATAACAGCCTCGGTCATGTTTCGCCAAAGTAAATTACTTTTGGCAAAAACATGAGGTGTCAAACTCAACTCAAACTTTCATTTTGAGCCACATCAAAAATCTGAATGTTCTTAAAGGGCCGGTTGTGCCAAAATGTATTGATAAAACCCATTAAACTGTTAAAATATGAATAAAACGTTGTCCCTCCAGGATTTGATTTTTTTTTCTTTTTGCAATCAATATCAACAATTTTGTGATACTAATTTAGAAATATTTCCAAGGAATGTTCACAATATTTGCGCTAATGTATGATGTCAAGTGTGATTTTAAACCCAATGTCTTTGACCAATTATGAGAAAATTTTGCAGTTAAAAAAAAAAAGAAAAGTGGGACGCTCTTTATTTTGTATGAATTTTGCAGATTTGTGGAAAACTGGAGAGACTTATTGATGTAATTTGGAGTCCTGAGGGCCACATAAGAAGCTACAGTGGACCAGATTTGACCTTGAGTTTGACACATGTGACCTAGGCAACTATTTGAGGAAGGTGACGCTCTAACAACGCATCCGGTGCTGAGCTCACTCCAGCCACAGCCTGGGCCAGCAGGGTCTTTCCACAGCCGGGGGGCCCATGCAGGAGGAAGCCTCTGGGAGGAACCATCCCCAGATGCTGGTACACCTCAGGGTGGCGCATATGGACCAGCAGCTTGCACACCTCCTGCAGTACAACATGACAGCCATGATGAGGTCAAGGAGAGCAGAAGCCCTGCTGAAGGAGGGGAGAGGAGTAGTGGTGTACTGACCGTCAGGATCTCCTCATTCCCGCCCACATCCTCAAACCTCAGAGAGGGGAACTGCAGCTCTGGAGACTTGGACTTGGCTGAGAAATGAAAAAGAAATAAACATTTACATCTAACAAAACAAGCCACACATCCCAAGATCAACTCTGAAGTATTGACACACTTCATAAAATAAGTGTGTAAATGTTGTAGCTGGGTGAGAAGCATCATGCTGCCACCGTCAGCCAGGTTAGCTCGTACCTTTCTTGTCCGCGCTGCGATACTCGGCCGAGCTCTTTGCCCTTTTCTTTGACTTCTTCTGACTCGTCTCCGGCTCCAGGTGGGACGCGCCTCTCTGCCGGGGACATGAACACAGCGGGAGGTCAATCTAACACACACTGCTTGCTCAGTATGGAGGGGTGGAGTGTCTGCTCTGAGTGGAGCAGGAGAGCAGGTCCTGAGGTGGAGCAGCAGCTGCATTAAAGCAGGACCGTCTGAGTCCAGCTTCAAGAATCCATCCCACTTCTTTACCTTCTCAGAGCCTTCTTTACCTTCTTTACCATCACCCGCCCACCCAAAGCATCCCTGCATCGGCCACAGGTGTGTTTCAGAATCAAGTTTCCTGTTAGTGTGGAATCCAACCTGGAACCTCAAGTGTTCCATGACATGACCTCCACCCAGATCCCCCCATTAAGAACCGGGATCCAGATGAGGATTGGGCCTCTGTTGCTCTGCTTTCTGAAACCCCGCCTTCAGGAAGTCATCACAACATGGCTCCTCTATTAACCCTTAACGTTTTAACCAGTGTTTCACTCAGAAGTAGCTCGTATTATGAGCTCAGCTGGTGCGCAGTTCCACCAGGTGTTAGCTAATTGCTGCTGGCTAGTCTGCAGGAGCCGAGTGGGGGAGGGCTGCTCTGTGAGGTGGAAGCTGTGAGGAGGAACGGAGAAGGTTTTGCACAGCTGAATGGTTGCCATGGATATTAAAGTGTTTCTCAAACATTCACAAAAAAGTCAAAATAACACCCCAGTTTTGGATGAGGGAATAACATCATAACATTATTTAAAGCTCAAATAATGAATTAAATAAAACTCCTTTCATTCAGAAATGATCCTGGTCTGCTTCTCAGTACATCCTGATGTTTCGTCACCTGCTCTCAGTGTTTGTTGATGATGTTGGTCTCTGTTTGATCTACAGCAGTCTGATTTGTTCTCCCTACAAACAACTGACTGATTGACCCTGAGCACCTTGGGTCCCCAGGCCTCCAGGGGATCCCTCAGGGCGTCTGCTCTCACTTACGTTAGATTCCGTATCGACTGACTCGTCTTTACTGAGGTCGATGAAGACAGGCTTGGTGGCGGGGCCTCGGCCCTTATCGATGAACCAGCCTCCGGGGGAAACCAGGGTCCCTTCATCTGGAGCTGGGTTGGTCCTGCTGGCTGCCGGAGGGAACTTATGGTACAGGGCCGTGACAGAGCTGTTGGGCTGCAGATGAAAACACAAGAACATCCGACTCCATGTTTAAACAAGAGACTGTGGGAAACACTTGGATAAGAAGGATGATGGAGTCTAGACAAAGTAATGAATGACTGGACTGATTAGAGACGGGAATTAGATCCGTCTGCCTCAAAGACTCCTGGGATGACAGCAGGCGGGACATAAATTAACTGAGTGTAAGTGAGTGCACCATAATAAGGCTGATCTAGTTTAACATTCAGAGACTTAAACATGTATACCTTTGGAAATGTTGGCACTAGCCTTTAGGAAATCTTAGGGTTAATGTAAGTTTTGAAGTTCTCTGAGAATTACTACCAGAGATGGCTGATTTAGTAGTGCTAGCTTTGCTAACCGCCAATATAAGAGGCTAAACGGTTTTTGAAATGCTAACTGTAAATCAGATTGTCTATGATATGAAATGATAAAACCCAGTTTTACTGCTTTCACACATATGTGTTGTGATGTTGCCTCTGCTCAAAAGGTAGAGAAATAATAATTTGCCATGACAGGAAGGCAGTTCTAACCACTTCCTGCATCAAAGATATCAGACTCGGTTCAAATCGGTATCAACAAGTTAAAGCTTTACAGAACTGGAGACAGGAAGTTGGCTACAGTTGAACTGGAGTGAAGTTGGCTCATCACTCTGATGAGTGAATTTCCAGGTAACCCTGCTAGCGCCTCCCTACAGGTGATTTTATCCATCCCTGAAGTCCGGTAGGAGCAGATGAGCTCCACTCTCATACGGAAGGTCCGCTGGATGAGCTGGTCTAGTAAATATAGACACAAACTTGGCCAGGACAGCTGATTATGTGTTCAAACCTTCTCAGCAACGTATTACCGTGTTGCCCAGAACCTGCTGATCGTTTCCTGACGACTCGTCTGAGCTGCTGCCGTCCCTGCAAACACACAGGCAGGAATAAACTTAGTCTGAAGTCAGAGAATTTTCCCAGTAAGTCCAGAACTAATCCCAGCACACTATAACCACAGTGGGAACATTTTACAAGGCCTGCGTTGGGTGCAGATAACAATCTCCTAACATCTACTATTGCTTAGGAACACATTGTCTAAGCCAGTCCTTCCCTAACTTTCTAGATTCTGATCCAAAAAAATACAATTCTAAATTTGTGGCCCTAACCTTTAGTTGAGGATACCAACATTTTTACTGAGTCAATTCAAAATCAGGACAATGGCAACACAATCAGTGTCCACAGCCAGTTTGCATTGACGGCTATTTGAGGATTTCTTCTCAAATATTCTACAGAAATGCAGTTTGGGAACCTGAACTACCTATGAACCATGCTACTCTGCACAGCAGCCTATCCGGGAGCACCATTCATTTTCCTTACTGCTGATTGGCTGTACCCCCAAAAGCAGGGGACAAGGATGACAGTAGATGCTAGCGTCTGCTGTAGAACCAAGACTGTTTCCACTGTGTGTATTAATGTATATCAAGATATACGTAGTTGGCATTTGAACAATTCAAATATGCAGTTTTAAGCATTTCTAGAGGAAGTCTCAGGTATTCAAAGGTAGTTCTGTTTCATGACTCTTACTAATCCTTCTTGGACAGGTCTGATGAGCTAAAATGACTGATTCATGTTGCAAAACATGTTTTCTTGTGTGTGTAATCTTGCTTTTTGGCTTTTTTTTTACTGATGTGTACAAAATAATTAGAGAAGAAACTGATGTGCGAGATGTGCAGCTACCCAGTTTCGTTGCAGCTGCTCCTGGCTCTCTTAGCCAGGTGTTTGCTCTCCAGGTCGTTCAGGTCCGAGTCCTCTTTCACTGCATCGTACACTTCAACAGGCATGTGGACAGGAGGAAACACAGCTCTTCATCTTGAGACTTTGTGAATTATGAACTGTGATCAGTTCATAATTCTGCTGTTAAATCGGAGCTTTAGGATAATCAGTCTGGAAACCACGTCGATGTGGTTTTTCCTTCTACCTTTTTCCACCTGGATCCTGAACGCCGTCCTGTTCCTTCTGCCATACTCCACTCTAAAAGCAGAATCAAACAGTTTCAGCTGCTGACCAGTCCAGGTCCAGCAGGTAGCTCAGAAACTACGGTTCTAACATGCACAGGCCCGTTCTGAGGCAGCGCAGGCAAAGGTCTTCAGCTCTGATGGGACTGAGCTTATCAACTGTAAAAGTCATCATTACTGTTAAATAAAACAATAGTAGTCCAAGTTTAGCTAAATTATGAAGAGTTCAGATCAGATTAGCTGAGCATTCTCACCTGTACTGTTTTTGAAGGTCCAGGGCCATCTCTACCAGGTCAACATATTCACTGCTGCTGGAGGCCAGGTACTGAAAACACACAGGTCAACTGACAGTGAGGAGAACTGCATGGCTTTCTCATGTGCTTCTCCTAGGTCTCGGATAAGTTGAAGTGAACTCTGGGGCTGTTCGAATGCATATGAGAACGCCTAGCGAACCAGAGATCGCTCCAAATCAGCAAGTGAACTACAACACTGGGGCATTTTGGGTAAATGGAGCCAAAACAAACAAATGAGTCTAGCACTACCGGGAGAAATGGCTCATGGTCTTTCACCAGGAACAAACAAGAAATCCTACAACTGCTAAAATGTGACGCTACTCCATTTTTGTTTACATTTTGTGAACACGGAAGTTGCACTCAGTGTCTTCTACAGAGGTTTTTGTGTTACTTCATTCAGTAGTTCTTGGTGCAGTGCCACCGCAGGTGAAGAGAGGAACTCATTTTCCAATTAGATTGGATTGTTTGGCGATGTGATTGCGAACCACACCAGCTGAAAATGTAGCAAACGTCACAATTTTTGTCCCCAATCGAACCGAGTGTGCTGCAGCGTTTCCCCCAGTGTATTATAAGCCTGGCAGACCAGCAGACTTTACTTGTGCCCCCACCAGGCTAAGCATTACTTATTTATTTAAGTACTTTTAAAATGTTTGCATTTTTTAAGACTTTGTTGTTGGTTTTCAGGCATTAATCTTCCAATCTTTCAATAACACATCATTATCAAGTGATATTTTCAAATTTCCTGTCAACTTTAAGCATGTTTTAACTCAAAAACACAACAGGCTGCTGGGTGAATGACTGGCCTACCACCAAGCCTCCAGGCTTAGCAAGTTTTCTGGGGGAAACCTGTACTGGACTATCAGGTAGACTCGTCCTGCAACTTTTAGATGTCTGCCTGCCGCAGCAACCTTGGCTCCAGTATTAGCTCAACAGTAGAGCTGGACTGCGTACTAGTGATTCAGTTCACTTTGAATTCCCACACGTAGGACATAGGACACATATAGAAGTTATAAAAGGACTCTGACCCTCTAGGACTCCAGTTTGTCTGGAGAAATCCAGAACATTTCACTAAAACTAAAACAACAAATGCCACAAAACATCTGCTTTTCAAACAGGAGCTTTAGATACCCCTGTGTGGTCCGGCTGTAGAATCTGTTATTACTGTTCACATCCCTAACTTGTGAGCAGAGCGTCAGTCCACCCACTGTTCTTACTCTTGAAGTTCTAGTCCTGGTGTTTCTGGTACCGACTGTGAGAGGTTTGGATGTTCTACGTGTGCCTGAATGGGTTTCCGCTCTACTCTGGTAGAGTGGACTGAGCCACTCAGAGCGTGTTTTCCTTTCACTTAACAGGAAAGGAATTCCAGGTCCAGCTCCTTTCTGCATCCTTTTTTTTCCTCATGTGCTTCTAGTTGAGGTTTTGTGTGGGGACTTTCTGAATTGGACGGGTCGACTTTCTGTCCTTTCTGTGACTGATCTGAGTGACACATTTCACGACTCGGACCTGCTTCACTCTTTGTTTAAGTCGAGAGTCCAGCCAGCCTCCGCCTCGGTTCTTCATCTTGGTCTGGAGAAGATCTGAGCCTGGAGGAGAAAGGCAGAGTAAGAATCAGACTAAAACCTGCTTTATTTACCTGCTGAGAATGAGACAGGGTGATGAACTTCCTGCGATGGCGTGGTTCCCAACTATAAATAAAGATTTATTAATTTACTTATTTCCGTAGATTTGGACGATGTTGTCTGTCTTACGATGAAAGAAAACCAAACCTTCAGTTTGTCTGGAAACCAGGATTTGACATCAGAGCAGTAAGTTCATGTTCTGACCAGCATCTGGACTTAGTACTTGGTTGGGCCTCTTTGCTGGTTATGTATAAAACTGTAGTTCTAAATGATAACAATAACAACAACAACAATAATAATAATAGTAAAAATAATATGTATTGTTCTAGTTCTGGCTAGACCTTCTCTGAACCTCACACACAGAACCGAACGGATCTGCAGCAGGATTCCCTAAAGCAGCAGAATCTTTATCATTGCATGGCTCTGTTCTTACTGGAACAAAAGCACGCGGGCTTCCCGTTGCTGCAGCCTCCTGGACGAGTCCTGCTCCTGTCACCATGGGAACCGCGCCGTAGTCTGGGAGAACTGGTCTTCGGCTCGAAGATGCAAAACTCATCTGGTGTTCAGCTTCAGAATATCATGATCGAAACGTGAGCGCTGTGACTCCACACACCCGGAAACAAAACCAATGCTGCGTTCCATGTACCTCGGAAATCAGACTACCTCGGTCTGATCCAGACGTTAAAAGTTGAGGACAGTGTGTAGGATAATTTCTTGTACTATTCTACATATTCTTTACTCACATCCTCTGGTGACACTGTCACTGACAGTAGGAGACAGGACTGAGGGCGCGAGCTCAATGTTGGTGACAAACTTCCGTCCTGGAGCTTCCCTGAAGCGTTCACGAACGCCGAAAGTTCTACTTTCCGAGCACGAATGAAACGCAGTATATGACGTACATCCTGTCAGAAATTTCTAAATAAAAATTCCTGACAGGACTTTAGAATGACAGAAATTGGACACAATGTGGAATATCTTTGACTAAATGTGTTCAAGAAATGTTTTAGTTTTCATTTTTTAAAAATCTGTTCAATTTGATAAAATAGTTAAATGCATATGTACTGATCCATTCAATAAATGAATGAATTTTTTAAAAGCCTTACAAATTTAAGGTTATTTAATTTTTTTTATTTCATCATTGAAGCGCATAGATTAATTCCACGCAGACTGTTTTGTTTTCAAGAATTTGTCCCAGTTCTGATTCATCATGTTAATATATTCATACTGTTCATACTTGTCTCAATCTAAAGTATGGCAATGTAATAAATAAATACATTTTAGAAAAGCATTAATAATAGTCTTATTTGTTTGTGTTTTTTGAGACAGTAAACATTTTATAAATCTGTGACTATGTCTTAAAAAATGTCTATGACGTGTTCATGTCTGATTAGTCTAAAGTGTGACAGATTTCAATACAGAGATGGTCAAAATACGTCCAGATTCTTTCATTTGTTCAAATGTGCACCTCATAGGGTGCTGCACATACTCGGTGCTGCACAACATCGTTTCCCAATTATTAAGAATGAAAAAATAGTTTGGCGCTCCGCAGGCCATCAAAAGCTGATCGCCACCGCAAACATCAGTAAGTGACGTCACTGGGTGAATACACTCAACAACAGGTTGAAAATGAGAAATAACCAAATAAAATTATTTTTTTTTAGAAAGAAACGATTTTATTTGTCGTCATTCGTCTGGATGAAGCCCTCTCGCATCTTCTGCTCTACAGGTAGCGAAAAGTTCAATGATTCTTTTCCAAATTTGGGATATTATGACCGCAGGGGGGCACTGTTGCTTCTGTAACCCTTAATTAATTGGCTATGACATTTTAGATCACTTCATTGCTGGTTGTGACGTAAGCAGGGCGTAACACGGTGCCACATGCTGACAGCTGTTATCAGAAGGTAAGAACACACCGGAACTTAATGTCAAAGTCTTCACAGTTTTTAAATGTAACTCTGGTGACCACATGGCATTTGATGAACTGTAGAACAGAGAAAAGGGACAGAAGGAAACAGTACGGTATATTTGTTTTTGATCGTGTAAAAGACAAAAAATAATAATAATCACACGGGTATTTCCCGATGACAAAAGTCATTTAGTAACCGTGAAGAAAAAAAACATGTTTGACCAGTTATTGTGGGACACCACCTGCTGCCCACAATCAGGCTATTGAAACAAGAGCGGGGCTCTCGCGCTGTGAATATGGCTTATTGGTGTGTTTGGTCATCGCGTGAAGCTGCAATAAAGTATATTCTGTTCTGTTCTATCACTTTGACAGCAGGAGAAAACACATGCGCTGACTTTCGCTTCCTCTTCTGTTGAGGCAGCTCCACTTCCTCCTCAGCAGCCTGTCTCTCTCTCTCTCTCTCTCTCTCTCTCTCTCTCTCTCTCTCTCTCTCTCTCTCCGTCTCTCTCTCTCTCCAGCCGCCTGTCGGTCATGAAGGACGAAGAGCAGGAGGGCTCGTTGTCCCGCCGGGACCTCTTTGAAGACTACCGGAGCTGCTTCCTCCGGCCCGGAGCCGAGGTTGGACCGTGTCGGGACCCCGGGCTCCTGAAGAGGGCGGCCCAGTTCCTGCTGAGGACGTCGGAGCCGAGAGACACTTTCACGCTGTTCCCGTTCTGCCGGGCGGTGACGGAGAGGTTTGTTGTCGGCACCGACGGCAGGAAGCACCTGGCAGCCTTCGTTAAAGCCACCGAGATGCTGGAGAGCCTCTGCGTCAACATGTTCCTGCAGCCCTGGAAGAAGGAGATCCGGTCTCTGAAGGTGCGCTCTCACCTGCGACAGTCCAGCATGGACGGTCCTGAAGGCTTCTGTGAGATTGTTATTATTATTATTATTACTTTTTAAAATGAATAATTCAGAAGAAGGTTGAGGAACTGTTGAAGCGAGGTCATCTCACTGATTGAAAATATGAACTCAGCCCCCTTTACTCAGATACCTCCAAGTAAAATTTAATAAAACCAGACGCCTTCAGAATTCATCCAGTCAGTAACAGACATGTCGATTACATCTTGTCTTCTATTTTTGTAAAACTAATATACATACATATCATTCTTATTTGCTACCAAGTTTATTTTAAAGGGGCAGTATCATGTAAAATTGACTTTTTGAGCATTACATCATGTTATAATGTTATTCCCTCATCCAATACATACCTGGAGTCTTGTCTTGATTCTTTCCTGCATGTTTGAGGACTCTTTTAATCTCTATGGCAACCATTCCATTGTGGAAAGCACCTGGGTGGAACTAGCCCCGCCTCCAAGGTGCAGCTCCTCCTTGGAGCTGCAGTTTCCAAGCTTCCATGCTTCTGCCTCACAGAGCAGCCCTCCTCCGCCACTCTCCCTCTCGGCTCCTTCAGACTAGCCAGCAGCAACCAGCAAACACCTGATGGAACTGCACATCTGCTCCTAACAGAGGAGCACTGTTGCGATGACCTTCTGAAGACAGAGTTTCAGAAAGAGCAAGGCGTCTTTAAAGAGAGAGAGGCTCAATTTCACAGTCACATTTGATTGATTGCATTATGTGTCTGGAAGACACATAATACTGCCTCTTAAAGTATCTGTACATTGAGAGCAAAGTGGAGCCACGCAGGGAGAAGGTTCTGGAGACATTTAAAGCAGGATGTCTTCTATAGCAACTTTCCAAACTCTGAACATCTCCCAGAGTTAAACCCATCATCTGAATATGGACCAGCTGTTGCTCTGGATCATGTTGGGGACCTGCTCAGATCAAACTAAAATGGAAACGAGTGACCAACATGAAAAGGGTTATATTTGGTGAAAACTGGGGCAGAGCCTCATCTTCCATCAGGACAGCAGCTCTAAACATACAGCCACAGCGGCTTACATCAGAGCATATCCATTTGTTAGAATGGCCTAGTCAAAGTCAAGACCTAAACATAACTGAGAATCTGTGGGAAGATTTTAAGAAAAAAGAAAAAAAGTAAAATTTAGAGAACCTATTCTGGACAGAATACAAATTTGCATGCTACACTTTTCAGTTTTATTTGTAGAAAAAAATGGCAAAATGTGAATTTCCCTCTGGGATTAATAAAAAATCTAATGAAATATTCAAAAACAAAAGTTTGTGGGTTGAACAGTCTTGTGATGGGGAGTGAAAACTTGGGCACAGCACTCTACATCGCGTCCCAGAAGCTCTGAACTGTTTTTTGTTTGTTCCAGACGTTTACGGGTGCCTTCGTTTACTGCCTGCTGCCGGTTCTCAGCGGCTCCACCATCCAGGCTGTTCTGGCCTATATGGGCTACCGGCCCAGCAGCGACGCCCCCCAGAGGTGACGACACACACACAACACACACCCGCTAGAAAGGCTGCGGGTGCAAGGCATCCTCGTAGCCATCTTGTTTCCTCCTGCTCTTCTTCCTCAACACTCGCTCTCTGCTGCCTGAACTCCAGCAGCTCAGCGTTGGGTTCTCCTCCCGAGGCTTTTATTGTGCATCCTGAACAGCAGCCGTGCTTCAGACAGCTGTTTGTGTCTGCTGCTTGTTGCTAGAACCTACAGGGCTGCATCGCTGCTCATGTCTTCATCCAAACAGGAAACTGGAAGTAGTAGCTTGAACTTGTTATCTTCAGAAATCTCCAGTTGTTTTTGTCAGCTTGTGGCGGATCAGACCGGCAATCAGATGGACCAGTGTGTTTGCGCCGCATGCGACACAAAGGGGCTCCACGTTAGAGCGGGTGCCAAAACGATGGTGGAAAAAAAATGATTTCTAGTCGGCGTTTTCTGACTAGTATTTTCAGTAGTATCATATTTTTAGATGCTTTTAATCCTTTTCTAGAGCTGTACTGATATCTGCTAAGGAAGGAAGGTTTTTGTTTAATGGCATCTCTAAAATAATCCTCAGATATTACAAGAAAACAAAGTTACTAAATGAATGATCCATTACATGAGGCAAAAGACGCTAAATTGTCCCAGAAGGTATTGCGGTAAACAATACCTTGAAGGACAATATTGTGCTTTGAGATCATTTTCAAGTAATGGCACAATAGTTCAAGAACACATTATCAAAGAAGATTTTAAATATCCAAAATTTTATAAAAATAAATCTTTAAAAAAAGCAACCGAAACAACAAATAAAATGAATTATGAAGTGTCTGTAAACAAAATTGTCCTTTAAAAAAGCAGTAGATGAGACCAATACATCAGACTGAAAACTGTTTTTCATCCAGTTTTTGTAGAGAGAAAAGAGAAAAATTCTAAATCCTGCAAATGTAAATTATTGAGCTTGTTTTAATTCATCACATGGTTAATTGATTCATTTGCTTATTGTGACATGCCTGTATGTCAGGATGCTGCTGTTCATTAAACTCAGTCGCCGTAGAACAGGTTGAGTTAAACTCAGGTGATGGCGTTAGAACAGATTTAGACAGATGGTCTCTCTCAGCTTCCGTAGCGCTGAGCAACACACACTTGGTTGGACTCATATCTGCGTTAACTCTAGCTGAGCAGGACTGGATGCAACTTCATTTGGACCAATTAAGTATTTTCATTTTGCTGCCTTTTGTTGCAAATAAACTCTGTAGTAATTAGCTGTAGTAAAATGACCTTTTTTTTAAAAAAAAAAAACATATATATATATTCCCGATATATTTTTCCATAATTCCATGCTTTTCTCTGTGCAGTGTGAGTAGTCTGTGTTTAACGTTCTGCTCTCTGGTGTGTTTCAGTGAGTTCACCCTAAGTTCTGATCCTGATGCAGATCAAGCTCTGCTGCTGGGATTTGAGCTGCTGCTGGCTAGACTGGAATGTTGTCGCCTCCTGGATCTGATGCTGGAGCACCAACTGGGACCACAGGTCAGAACTGGGATGTGTCTGCTTCCAGGCCGACACCCAGAGAAATCCAGCCAGAACACACCGAGACCGGGGATGATCCAAACCTCCCATGTCCGCACTCCGCAGTCAATAATAATAAAGTCTTTTGTGTTCTAAATGAACAGATAAAATAATTACATGTAGATGGCTCAGTTAAAGTACTCACACTCAAACCTCACAATAATAGTGGTGCAACAGAAAAATGATCCTTTGCAGCAAGACAAACGAATCTTCTGCATGAGGCAAAAACATATTTTTACAACTCAGACCACAACAATTACAACCAAAAATATTTTTAACTGCTAAAATCAAATATTAATTTCTTTTATGCAGTGGCTGTTCTAGAGCAGATTTACCAGAGTGGGGCTGGGCGGGACCACAGAACCAAAGAATGAGCCAGTAACAACAGGTCAATACCTCATGTTGAGCATGTGAAGGGATCCAGTCTAGAGCTGCAGGTTTCAGAGCCGGGATCTAGCAGATCCACTTGGATCCTTGTCTCAGTATGACTGAAGTTAAAAGACCAGTAATAATAACAATAACAATAATAATAGCAACACCTTCACTCTCATTCATTATTGAAGAAAAAATAAGAGAAAGGTAAAATGGGCTCAAGAGAGAAATTAGTGACGGTTTCTGTTCTATGTCATTTTAAGACATTTATTTAGTTTCATCTGTTCAGATTAAGGGCCCATGGCCGGTTCTACAGGGACACTAGGTCCTTTTGGCCCCCATCTAGAACCACCCATCCTAATATGGATATGCTTAAGCCATTTCAGTGACCATAATTTTGTGCCTGATGGATGAGAGAAGTGTCACCTAGAGTCAGGAATGTGGACAGATAGACACTAGATGGTGCTAGAGTACTGGCCCTTTTTTTTTTCTGTGGATAAAAAAAACGTGCCCTTCTAAAAGTCTTTTTTTTTCCTACTCCGTATTGTGTGCCCTGTAATAATAAATCTCACATTACTAACGCAGCCAGCGACTCCATTTGCCACACAAGATGCCATTTTTCTATTCTTCAATTACCTGCTCTCCACCCTAAGTGTCACCACTGCGTAGAGCCAGCGTCTCTGTACCGATTCTGCAGTGACTTGGACAGAGACGGGGAAGCTCCACCGAAATGGCTTCTGAAGCGCAGCGTCCCATTTGGCTGCATTCAGCTTTCCGTCCTTGTCTTCGTCTCGGCGAAGTCCGAGAGGAAGTCCTGCCGGTGCAACCACATTGTTCACATTCCACACATTCCCCCCACAATGGCCGTGGGGCTTCTCCTGCCTTCCACCTCAAACCGCCGCCACATCAGCAGATTATTCCATGTAATCCTAACCAGTTGGACTGCAGTCTGACTAATCACACCTGATCTTATATTTGGACTGATTCTGCAGGAGTGGTTGGATGTTCTCCAGAGAAGTAAGCAGCCTTCGAAGTTGGAAGATCCCACAGAAAAGCAGACGGTGGCGGAGCAAAGGAAAGACAACGATGAGAAGAGGAAGGAGTCGGATAAGAGAGAGGTAGGACTGGAGGCTGGTTCCGGAATCGGGACGAGGAGAATGTTTCTTATGGATGGGTTTGTCGTCTTCTTTAAAAAAACCCTCACCTCTGTTCTGTTCCTTTGTTTCCAGGTGTCCCAGCAGCCTGAGTCCAGGCTTCCATCGGTTCCTCAGCCGAAGCCTCGGCGTCATCGCCCAAGCGTAGACCAGGCAGACATGGAACTGCAGTGGCAATACCCAGACCTTGCCTTCAGGGGTCGCCCTCTGCTGCCAGACCAACCTCCCAAAGCAACCCCCGCCATGACTGGCGGTATACCTGACAGCCTTTCTGTGCTTCCAAAGACCAACCTGACCAAAGAGGACAGAGACGTTTCTCCATCAGTCTCTACTAGAGATGATGGCCGGAATGACTCCAGCTGCTTCAGGAACTCTGATGAAAGCAGAGCCTGTGACGATGATGGTGATGATGGTGATGATGACCTTAGTGGTCCTCAAGCCATTTCTCTTCATATCACACTGAGAACAGGAAGTAAAGCAGAGGCAGGCAAGAAGCGGGGAAGAGTTCAGCCAACCTCAGAGACTTCTGATGACACACAGAAAACACCAAGTAAGAAACACACACATACACGCCCACACACACACACACACAGTTTGCCATACGCTACAGCAGCATTGGATTTGTTTTACCCAACAACCCATCCAGAGACGGGAAGCAGTTCGGCTTGTTTTCCCGTGGTCTTTACAGACGTGGGTTCATTGGACGCTGAGTTTTTTACCCACAGTATCTAGCAGGGGTCACACTGACCTCACATGCACTATTACAAGGTTGTTTTTTTATGTGTGGTTTTGGGAACTGACGATCTGATGGGACAAGCTGTCGGCCCGTGACATTTTCCATGCTCCTCCTCCTGTGGGAGTGCCAAAGGGACAGTATTATGTATTTCCCAGTCACAAAGTGCCATTTTATAGTATAATCAAACAGCTATGTTACCTTAATTTATAAAAATCATGTATCTATCGAATGTGAATTAAAAGAAATTTGACTTTGTGACAGAAATTGTGATTCTGTCACTTTAAAAACTCCTGCTCTTTCTGAAACTCCGCCTTCAGGAAGTCACCACAACCTCTACTGACCCTTTAACCCAGGGGTGGGCAACTCCAGGCCTCGAGGGCCGGTCTCCTGCAACTTTTAGATGCGTCTCTACTTCAGCACACCTGAGTCAAATAATGAGGTCATTAGCAGGACTCTGGAGAACTTGACTGCACTTAGGAGGTGTTTCAGCTGTTGGATTCAAGCGTGTTGGACCAGGGAGACATCTAAGAGTTGCAGGACAACGGCCAGGATTGCCCACCCCTGCTTTAACCTCACTGCTGGTTGCAGCGGAGCTGAAATAAGAAGGTTTTTATTGTTTTCACTACAGGCAGAGAGAATGTGGTGGCTGACAAACCGGAGTCTTCCTCATTGAGCTCCATTGATGAAGAGCAGCAGCTGAGAGCGCTGGCGGAGCGGATGGGACAGATCTCTGTGCAGGGAGATCAAGAGAAGGCTACGGGAAGAGAGGACAACGGGAAGGCAGAGGGGCGCAAGAAGGACAGACAAAACCAACCAAGACCAACCTCTGAGAGGGTCCTGACCCTTAATGGGCTTTAAAATTATTTAACAGTCTTTTGTTTTTTTATTTTAAATTCTCCACCTAGTTTGGTTTCATGACTATTTGAACCAACCGGATGCAGAGCCGACCAATCAGAGCAATCTCAGCTTTTTGAAGAAGAGAATGTTGGAGCCACTTAGTTTTTTGCTAAATCTGTGATATTAACAGACTGTAAATATTCTAATAAATGCAATAATGATTTGTTGTTCAAATAAATATACGGGTAATGTTTCAGGATCATCTGCACAGAGATCAGAAATAAAAACGAACTAATGTGAACATCCAGAGCCCAGCCGGAAACATTTCTGCTGTTTTTGTCTTAGCCAAATGTCATCAAAAAATTTAAATGTTGGACCAATTTTATGTACAAAAAAACTATGTTCAAAGGATGATTTTACTGAACAGTCCGAACCTGGGCCTGTTGGCCCCTCTGCCTCAGTGTGGCTGAAATGATTTTGTTTCTTCAAGTCTGTTGATGATGTAAAAAGAAAAGAAAAAAGGAAAAGTAAATTTCCACAAAAACAAAAAAAACTGAAATTTAGAGATGCACAGAGAGACAGGCGACTTGCCTTCTGGAGGGGAGGACAGAGAGAATGGCTGATTGAAAATGCAGTCACTGTCTGGTTTTATGCAATCTTCAGTCGTTTACTCAGTTTTATCTTTGGTTTCTGTTTCTATTTTTTTATTATGTTTTTGCATTTTGAGGCTCTACTTGCAACCTGGTTACAATCTAACAGCACAAACAAATTCTTCTCCGGTTTAAGGAATTCTCTTTTCTTGAAAACATTTCGCGGCAGAAGCCACAAGGCTTCCTCGGTTCTGATGGAAACAGAAACTTGAAACGAACCACTTCCATTTAGGATTTTAAAAACATTTTAATTCAAAAAGCTGTTTCAGGGGGAATGTTTGACACAAGCTGAGGTTATATTTGTGTTTGAAGGTTTTCCACTCAAAACAGAATTTTTTATATATTTTTTTTCAAATAAACATTAATGATGATCCACAAGAACAAACAAACAAACTGTCTGCTCCGCTGGTAAAGACACGCAGAAAGTCTTAAATGACTCACATTTTATTACAGCAGCATAACTTCAAAATGAATACAGTGCCAAACAAAAGTAGCAAAACCACAGTCTTAACAATCCCGTAATTATTAATATCATAAAAATCTTCCTTTTATTACACTTTTTCAGCTTATCAGAATTTCAATAAACTTCTAGTTCGTAACCATGACTTCCCAAAGTAAGTCCCTGGAGTTAAAGCCGAGACATTTTTACAGTTTTTTACTGACCTTATGCTCTTGCAATAAAATGTTGTCAAAATGAATTGATTCCACTGTAATCTTCACATTTTTATCAGAGAAGCATCATATATGTCCTCATGTATAAATAAGCAGCTTCGCTTATTGGTCCAAAGTTATCCAGTGTTGGAAAAAATCCTAAATAAAAATGTCCAAACATCTAGAGCGTTTAAGCTGTAGTAACAAACTCATCGGGATGTGTGCGCGCGCGTGTGTGTGTGTGTGTGTGTGTGTGTGTGTGTGTGCATCAAGAGTTGGTAGCTGTTAGAATCTTCTCTCGGTGCTCCTCATACTTGTGCAGCATCTTCTGGAGGTCATAGTCGGCAGGAATCACCTGGAGAACACAGAGCAGACCCAGCTAACAACCACTCCTCAGCCTGCCAGGATTTAACTAGGACGTCGGCCCACAGTGTTCAGCTGGAGGAGCTGAATGGACAGCAGAGGTCCGCCTGCAGCAGTACTCACCAGAACAGGAGCAGGAACCGGAGCAGAGCTGCCCTTAATGAGCCAGTCTTCATGCAGCCGGTGGATGAACTCCAGATGCTCCTGGTGGACATACACACACATACACACACACATAGTAGAGGCTGATGGCTGTACAGGGTAAAGCATTTTGTCTGGACCAGAGGCGTGAAGCCAGGTCCTCACCAGTGGAATGACCATCTCCTCCTCTCTGCATCGCTGCTTCAGCCTCTCATGGCAGGTCTGAGGAGACGTCTGCAGGTAAACTGGAGCCGGTGGAACAGAGAACAAGCCTCATTGTAAAGCAGAATGCTCATCAGAACTTTACAGTCTCAGAGTTCCAGTTTTCAGACCCAATCTTCTCACCAATCAGGTCGACAGGGAGGGAAACGTTTGCGGTGATCCAATCGAACCACTCGCTCAGGACAATGTAATCCACCTCTGGCATTTTTCCACTGACAGAAAGAAAGAAAAAAGACCCATCAGTCTACTGACGGCATCTGATACCTGGGAACTAGTTCACTGTCATCTACTAGGAGGTCACAGTTTTTAGAGCAGCCTTGTTGATCATCGGTCAGATCCAGAATCTGGTGAAAACACAACGGTACCTCTGATAGAGATTCTCCACGAAGATGTGCTTGGCGCTGAAGATCGACCTCTCCATCATGGTGACCGGAGCAGTCTGAAACCAGAAACAGTCCCTCAGGTTTCCACCATGCTCAACACCTGGAACTATAAGCCCAAGTTCCTTGCCAGCAGCTACACGTTAACAGCTCTTAAGTAGCTGCTTCAAGCAAGCAGTTCCTAGCCAGCAGCTAATAGCTAACAGCTACAACCTAAGAGCTCCTAGCTAGCGGCTCCCAGCTAACAGCGAGCTTACCATGGCTGAAAGGTGTTTATCCAGCATGGTGAGCTGAATATAAGTCTGCAAAGAGATTCCCCAGCGCTGAGGATCCTGGTACATCAGGGCCTGCAGAGACAGAGAGGACAAGCTTAGAACTCACTGCAGGAGCTTCAGACCCTCTAGAGTTCTCCACAGTTGTTCCTGCTACAAAAACAAAGTTCAGTCTATTTAGCATTGGTATTTGACGTGACAGACAGACAGAAGGTAGCACACATAAATGTAAAGAGGAAAGAAAATTACACATGGTTTTCTATTTTTGAATGACAAAAAATTCTAAACTATGACGACCCCTTTAACGTTCATCCATTTTCTTACACACTTGTCCCTAGTGGAGTTGATTGGGGTGCTGGTGTCTATCTCCACCGGTCAACGGGCGAGAGGTGGGGTCACCCAGGACAGGTCACCAGTCCATCACAGGGCAACACAGAGAAAAACAGGACAAACAAACACACACACACACACACCTAAGGAGAATTTAGAGAGACCAATTAACCTAACAGTCATGTTTTTGGGCTGTGGGAGGAACATGAAGAGAACCCAGGCCTGCACAGGGAGAACACGCAAACTCCATGTAGAAAGACCCCTCTAACATGATACCCCTAAATAAATTCCTGAAGCTGAATCGTCAGTCATCCGAACACGAGGCGTATTTAGGTTTAAAGTTATCTCTTAATGGCACCATGCAGCATGTTCCTTCTGACTGGAAGTGATATTAACATTTTGGAGCCTCCCGGCCAGAGTCCAGACCCGAGAACCTGCAGCGGGGTCAGGACAGGACAGAGGTCTACAACCTGCGCTTCCACAGACAAATGTGGTTCGTTGCCCCTGTCCTGTGGCTCATATAAACCACAGAATATCTGCAACAGAACAACACCAATATGGCTGCTAAGTAATTTAGTGGGTTTATTTTTTTTTAGCTTCAGATGTGTGCTTTATATTTATTTATTTTTGTCTGGGTCTTCATTTTCCATGTTTATGGAAAGGGCTCGTCAGCTGGGCTCATTGTAGAAAATGTCCTTTATAAAAGTTAACAATTAATTTTGCCCTAAAATTTAAAAATAGAAATACACTTACGAATAATGTGTATGCTTTCAAATATAAAACATCTGATTTAGTACCCATTTAAAATAAATCCTTTTTTTTTGTAGAGAGACACGTTTCAGAGGTTCCATGTTTGGTATTTTGTCGTGCTTTAAATAAACCGAACTGTCAAAAGATCTTATTTACCAGAAGATTGTGTCCACGGACGTTCCTCCATTTGGACACTGGTTCTGTCAGGACCTGGCACAGACAGGAAATGACAGAGTTCTACATGGATCTGCTTCCTCCAGCTCTGAATCTTGACAGACTGGAGCCTGGACTTCACCTGGATGTTGCTCGTATTGAGGAAATAATCCAGACACGTCGTCTTCCCGCTGGCGATGTTCCCCTCAACACAGATCTGGAGTCAGTGGACAGAGGCGGAGCTGTTGCAGGTTAAAGCCAGTAAAGTATCAGAGTCACGTGGGCTCTGGAGACTCACCACCGTCTTCCTGCTGTCTCCGCTCCGCATCAGCTTCCCTTCAGAGGAAGACAACATGGTGAGACAGAGACAGCCGTCTGCTCCTGGTCTCTGTTATATCAGCGGGGACATGTCCGCCTCCATCTAAAGCTCAACACACACTAGCAGGCGCGGACAGTTGGGCCGGTTTCAGTCTACGGTAGCCCGGACACACCTGGAGTTCCGGTTCGGATTCCTCTGGTAGCTCCGCTCCGAACCGAAGGGCGGAGAGCTGAACGGAAATTGAGAAAGAACCGAGCAGCAGCTGCTGTCATCTTCCTTCCATCACACTCACCACATCCTCTACACATCCGCTGCTATTCTTCTTCTTCCTCTTCTTCTTTTTCTGCTTCTTCTTCTTCTTCTCTTTTTTACGGCGGTTGGCAAGCAACGTTTAGATGCGCATTAATCGCCATCTGCTGGCGGAAGGGAGTGGATCGGAATGCTAAAATATAAATTACACAGATTTTAAAGCTAAAAATAAATAAACAAAAAATAATATAACAATAACAACCCTATCTTCTCTTGTCGTCTTGTTAAGGTACCTTAATAATAATAATAATAGAAAACAAAAAACAAAAACAAAAAAGTTGCTCTCCTTCTTCTTTGGCTGCTGTCAATGTGCACGCGCATACCGCCACCTGCTGTACTGCGTGTGTAACTTCACACCTCTCTCTTTCTGTTTGTTTATTTATTTCTTTTATTTGTATTCATTTCCGTTTTGGAATGGCAACGTTAGCTGTGTGGAAAACAAGGACGAATAAAATGTTTGGACAGGATTACAATCAGCAGAAAAAGGCTTTGAAACTGAAAAATATAGTCTATTATCATCAACACTGAAGAATTTTAGCCAAATATAATAATTTGTCATTGGAATCATGATTCAAACATTTCGCGAGGCTTGTATCTAATCTGTGATCACATGCATACTCTAGTGTATTGAACATATATGTTTTTATTTTTATTTCTCTGCTTTGTTTGGTTAATGTTTTAGTATTTTTGGTAAATTAACAATAAATTCATGTTTTAATCCTGTTTTTATACCGTCCCGCCAATAACTGTTGGTGGAAATGTGACTTTATGGCTAAGTGTGGCACGTTTACACAACGACTAGCTTATGTTCAGTAAAGTGCGCTGCCACTTTGTTAAACCAACTAAACTAGAAAGCAGCAAATAAAACAGTTTCAACCTGCTGTGTAATGTAGTGGAGTCGTTTGACCAGAGGGGGGCGGTAGGGGACTAAACTGCACCCAGCGAAAAAGAAGACGATTCCAGCGCATGCTCACTGTGCCACATGTGGAGCGGTACCTGCCTGACCAGAGATCAAAGATTATTACCAGTCAGTGATCAGCTCTGATCGGGTCAGGAAGAATGGCAACAGGACCGGAAGGAAAACTGCAGCTGGTCCAGAGACACGTCCGAGCTTTTCCAGACTTCCCAAAGAAAGGGATCCTGTTCAGGTAGGACTGTTATTCAGGGTGAAACACGTCCTCCACCCGGTGGTCCAGTCTGAATTTATTCCCTTTAACTGGTTCTGGACCAGCAGCTCTGGTTCTGAAGGGTGCTGGATCTGCTCAGCTCCCTGAACTGTTCACGATTTAAAGCAATCCCCCCCCCGTTAGCTGAACTGGGAACTTCAACTTCAACTCTTGGCTGAAGGCTGAAGTTCCCTCTGTGAGTCAGCGCCAGGCCAGCAGCAGAACTGTTGGTGCTGACTGCGCTCTTCAGGGTCCAGTTATTAATGTCCCTCTGGTCTGTGCTCCAGCACTGATCCCACTGCAGACTGAAGCAACGTGTTCAGAGTTTTAAACATTTACTTACCTGATGTACTAACAACAACAACAAAAACAACTCAAGATAACACAAGGAATCCTCCAAAACTGTAAAGCAGTAGGAAAACGATTCATGGTTGTCAAAGATTTTATCAGATTAAAATCTGAAAAGTGAACCTCCACAGGCTCCACTCAGCCTCCAACAGGTTTTCCTCCAGGATTTTTCTGGCTCCTCCCCTTCACAGCAACTCTGACCAGCAGAGAGAAACATTCCCCCGCCATGATGCTGCCACCACCATGTTTAATGATGGGAGTGGCAGGTTGGGGTCCTGGGCACCGTTAGTTTTCTGCCACACAAATTTGAGCATGTCAGCCAGAAAAAATAAGACAAAACAAAGCAAAAAGCCCTTCTGTCATGTTTGCTGGGACCATCAGAGAAAGTGGAGCTAACTACAAAAACACGATGCACTTTTCAGATTTCTAGCCGTTAAAAGCTTTGACGACCATGCATCGTTTTTCTTTCGCTTCCGAAGCGGCGCAGAACTTTGTGTTGGTCGATCATATAGAATCTCAATGAAACACATCCAGGTTTGTGGTTGCACTGTGAAGAATCAGTTCTTTTCAATATTTCAAAGCTTTTGAGGTAAAAATGCCTGCCGGTTAACGTGAGCCGTGTTCATTCTGCAGAGACATTTGTCCCATCCTGAAGAGTCCAGCTGCCCTGACAGCAGTCACTGACCTGTTTGAAGAACATGTGAGGAGCCGTCAGCTGCAGGTGGACCTGATCGTCGGTAAGCGTGTCCCTCAGGTCCGCTGGGCCTCCTGCACAGGACCTGGAGCTCTAACAACTCCCTGACTGCCTCGTCTGAAAACATCTTCATGTTCTTTATTTCCATTTCCTCCTGCTGCGCTCCACTTCCTACTGCAGGTCTGGAATTTCTTCCTTTCCAATTGGATAAGAAACGCTTTGGTTGTCGTCACTGTTACTTTCTCACAGTAAAATAACTGAGTGAGACTGAGATGATCTTCAAAGACGCAGTAGCATGTAAAATCAACATCGTGTTATAATGTTACTCCCTCATCAAAGATGTTGTTCTTGTTGCCTTCATTCTTTTATGCATGTTTGGGAAATCCTTTAACCTCCACGGCAACCATTCAGCTGTGCAAAACACCTGGGTGGACCTAGCTCCGCCTTCGAGACCGGGAAGCTCCAAAGAGGAGCTGCGGTTTCCGAGCTTTCTGCCTCACAGAGCAGCCCTCCCCCACGACTTCATCGCTCGGCTCCTTCAGACTAGCCACCAGTAATTAGCAAATACCTGGTGGAGCTGTGCACCTGCTGAGCTCATCATATTGAGCTACTTCTCAGTGCACTGCTGGTAAAACCGTTGTTAAAGGGTTAACAGAGGAGCCATATTGCGACGACTTCCTAAAGGCGTAGTTTCAGAAAGAACAGAAGTTTCTTAAAGAGGTAGAGACCCCATTTCAAGGTGTTGAATAACAAAATAAAATAAGTCATATTTGATATATCTAACATTTTTTTAACAACTGACAGTAAACATACTGTAGCTACCCGACTGTGCGATAAAATGGCACTATGTGCCTTGAAAACATATAATACTTCCCCTTTAGAAGAGGAAACAGCAGTTAATCATTCTGCTGCTAAAATAAGATACATTTAGCAGCAGTTTTCATGTGCTTTGTAAATGTGATGCCACTCTGTGTTGTGTGCAGCAACCAAGGAAGTCAAACAGCCTGATGCTAGCTGGTTAGCCTGGAAGTCAGCTGGTTCACAGTGAGCTGTATTTTCAAACACTGTTCCGTAAATAAGAGTCATGGGTTGTGCTTCTGCCGCTCCCAGGTTGCTGCTGGTTCCTGTCGTTAGACAGTGTCTGTTTGTGAACGTGCCCCTTTGCAGTTTTGATTTTACAAAAAGGGCCGACAAGCTGGACGGTTGTCTGCTCATTAAGCTCCAGACAGTTACCATGGTGACTGAGTACCAACAGTTAGGACTTGTAGCACATGATTTTCCCAACCTGTATTTTGGAAATTAAAATTTCCCAATGCCAAATAAAATCCAGCAGCCTGGTTGTCAGGCAGGACAGTTTTGCTACTTGCTGTGCTTGGTAACCATTAGCGACACATGCCAATAATAATGTGTTTCTCTGCATTTCACACATTGAAGCGCTAAGCTGAACATGTTTATTCTCTGGTGGAACTGTGACACACATGTAAATATCAATGACCTATGTGCAGAAACAAACCATTATTATCAGCTTCTCCTACTGTTAATAATTAGCCTGGTGGTGACTGAGTAGAGCTTGTAGCCTCCAGTAGTTTAAAAAAAAAAAAAAATTAAATCTCAGTTACATGTAGAGATCAGCATTGTTCTGGGAGGGAGGAAGCAGACCAGAGGGATTTGCTTGGAGTTGTTGTGTTCAGTGATCTGAGCAACTTCTGTTAGCAATACAAGCTAATAACAATGTCAGTTTCTCTGTACTTGGTGTGCACAGAGGTCAGAGACAACAGCTAACCAGGAATAGTTAAAGTCCCACTAAAACACCTAGAACTGCTTATTTGAATAGTTCAAACACCAAATTATTCCTAAAATACATTAATACGCACAGTTTTTACTTGCGTAAAAATATGTTGAAGTAGCTCTACTCTTACTTGAGTATAATTTTTGGCTACTCTGCTCACCTTGATCACAGAACACAACATTTTGTCAGTTCGACTGTTTTTTTTTTCTTTCACCTGGAACTAATGGGGGTTGGACTGCTGGACTTGTCCTGGCTTCGTGAGACGTTCTGTTGCCCACCCGTGTGTGTGTGTGTGTGCAGGTTTGGACGCTCGTGGGTTCCTATTTGGGCCCCTGCTCGCCCAGAGGCTGGGCGTTGGCTTCGTCCTGGTTAGGAAGAAAGGCAAGCTGCCCGGAGCCACGGTCAGCGTGGCCTATGACCTGGAGTACGGCACGGTGAGGAACACTGTCACATTCACAACCCTGGGAGTTGCTGTTGTTAACTCTTAGGAACAAGTCAAGTTCTGATATCTGGAGAAAAGCCTGGAACCAGATGCTGGGAGCTAAAATACTGTGGCTGAATGGGAGCCAGAACCCGTCAGCGAACTGGTCCTGAACTGGTTTTTCTTCCAGTGCCCGCGGTTGCCGTGGGCAGCACAGAGCTCCCTCTGACACAGAGGAACCAGACTGCCGAGTGGGCGGCCAGCTGGTTGAGACGGGAACAGAGCTCTGGTCCTGACTAGGTCAAAGGTTATTTGCACTCAGGACGCTGACAGAAGACAGACGAACAACTTTCCTGCTTAATGAGCCTCCTACCACATTCCCTCTGTTCCTCCAGGCGGAGGCAGAGATCCAGGAGGATGCAGTGGCTCCAGGCCAGAAGGTTCTGATTATTGATGATCTTTTAGCTACAGGAGGTAAGAATCCATTCAGCTCTTCTTTTCTCATTCTCACATCTGACAGTTTGTAAATGGTATTATTAGAACACTTGTAATAAGTTTCTATTGGTACTCTTAATACTTTTCCCTGTTTCAACCATTTGTGGAATATTTAAGATTTATTTGTGGCTTGTGGAGTTCTGACTGAAGTTTGGTGTGAAGTTCATGACAATAGAAATATTAGAAACATGTTTATTAAGAGAAACCATGTGTTCCAATATTTATTGTATTTGCTTCATGTGAATAAATAAAGTCAAAATTTAACTATTCACATCTGTCGTTTTCCTCATAGGCAGCAGTCAGGGACAGAATTTCAACAGAAGGTTGAGCTGAATTTCATTAGCATGTGTATGTGTATTACAGGGACGCTGCTTGCAGCCTGTGAGCTAATGAAGAAGCAGCGGGTGGACATCCAGGGCTGCATGGTGGTCATCGAACTCAGAGACCTGAAGGGAGCTGACCGTCTGAAGCCTCACAACGTCTTCTCCCTTCTCCAGTACTAAGGAGCGCCTCAGCGCCCCCTCTGGTTCGCCAGGACCACCGCGGCATCCCCTGGTGACTACAGCCAAGAAAACAAGAAAGCCTCAAAGAGGCCATCCTGAACCTCCGCTCCTTTTACACACCCTGGATAATGAAAGAGACTAACTTAGCGTTAAATGTCTGAAACTGGTCAACAGCACAGATGGATGGAACTAGTCATCCATAAACTCTATTCCAATTGAATTGTTGTATCAGGACCAAAACTCCCTCCTGCTATATGCAGCTGAGATTTTCTTCTGTTCAGATGCTGAATCTTCTTCTTCTCTGCCTAGAGGTCCTAGTTGGTTTGCATCTAGGACTAGGTATCAAGTCCTAGATGCAAACCAAACCGTTTCTTCATCTATAAGACATAAAAGTTTCAAGTTTAAAATGACTTGACCATCTAAAGCCGGAGTGTCAAACTCATTTTCATGTTTTGCCCCATCAAGATCTTGAAAGTCCTCAAAGGGACGATTGTGGCAGAATGTGTAGATAAAACTACCTTTTAGTAAAGTTTTAAAATATAGCTTTCTCTGGATTCAGTTTGCAATTTTTAATAAATACTTTTGTTTTATTAAATATCTTTTCATATTTATGTCTTCTGGCCGAATACAAATAAAAACAGTTTTGATTTGACTGATAAAATGAGACATAAGAACACAACTGTTATCTTGAACTTGTATTTATGTGACCTTCTAACGTCTAAAGGGCCACAGGCAAAATCTTTACTATGGTGGGCTGGTTTCGGCCCGAGGACCTAGAGTTTTACACCTGTGATCCCCCGGTCAGTTCTCCTTGTAATGTTACTGTGTTGATTCAGCCCAAAATAATTCCATAGTTTTAACTGAATCTGTATTTGGGAGATATTTCCCATATCAGACTCCAAGCAAACTTTTTTTTTTATCTCGCAAGAACCAGTTTTGGCCTAAAATATCGATTTGGTATAAGAGTTTCTAAACACAGAGATGCACTGGATGGAACAATGTGACCAATTTCTGATCTGCAGTTTTTGTTGAGCGTTGACCTGCTGATCTTGATTTTTCTTTAGGAATTCTGATATAAGAAATGTATTTAATATATTTTTACGCTAAGAATCTACATTCTCCCTGAGAGATGAACAATACGCTGACACACATCTGTCCTTTAAAGTCAGCCTTACGTCTTATTTTGCTATAATAGGAAACTGTCAACTTTTTGTGCTCGTGCAGAATTGCGAGGAATCCCGGACAAGCCCCCAACAAACTGTTGATTTTAACATAACTTGGTTCATTTCAACGGTCCAACAAGTACAGCGTTATACAGTAACGCTTTACATGTTACAATGTGTACAATATAGTACACACATTGCAATAATCATTCATATGAATGATCTACACCAATGATTTGGGGAAGAAGACCTTTATTAACTATAACTAGCTGGATGACAGAAGAACCCTTAGTGGTGAAGATCCAGATCACTATTTTAAACTTTAAAAGTAAGACATAAAGTGTTTAAATCAATCTGGAAACAGGAGCTTCAGTCTTCCAGTTTAATATCACTGCAGAGCTGATTCTTCTAAACCAAGGTACAGTGTTAGAGTTGTCAACATGCGAGGTGACAAAAGCTGGAATTGCCCCTTTAAAAAGATAAAGACGGTTCAGCAGAAGCCGAGGTAACAAGGTGTCATTGAGTTCCTCAGAAACTGTGCGTTAGATGGGGAGCTTTGTTTGTTCTCCCAACTTCTGGCAGTTTGATTCACTGGCTGAGTCTTCTTGATGCATGCAATGCTGCTGTTTCACCTCTATGCACATAATCAAACACTACTGCTACACTTCCTGTCAGTAGAGCTTCCAGAATAAACCCTACAATGCATGTACACTTTCACAAGTGCTGGTATTATTGACCTAGTCCACTTTTTTTTATTTAACTTTTTTCTGGAAGAGTAAACCAGGAAGAAAAGGCAGAAATGTCATGTTTGGCAATTGGGTTGGAAATGAAATGTTCCATAAAGGTGCAGGAACACGAAAGAGTTTATACAAATCACACACCATCTGGAAACCGTACATATGAGGAGGTGAGGTGGGGCTCAGGAAAGTTTAACAGGTGAACGACTTTGCGCGTTTACAATAAGGTGTCGGTGGTTTGTGAGGCTGTTGAACAGCAACAAATATACGTCCATCTGAGGATGAAACAAGTCAGCAAGTCTGCATTATCCAGGTGCCTGTTTATATCGAGATAAAACAACTATGGATTATTCAGCAATGGCCAACACAATCAGAGAGAAAACTGCAGTTCATCAAACTCCAACCTCAAGGAAGCAGACCACATGAGACCAAGGTTCAGTCCTGGAACCATTTTTATTTAAAAGCTACAAAGTACTGCTAGCTCAGATCACAACAGGAAATAAGATTAGTTACCATAGCTACGCAGATGATACACAGCCATGCTGAACAGATGCTTAGTACAAATCAACGTGTGGATGTGTCATAGTGTTCTCCAGCTGAACAGAAACATCTTTGGACGTAATAAGGAACGATTCAGAGTCAGCACGTCGCTTCGGGTATCACAGCTAGAAACTAAACTAACCCAACGAACTCTGACCTGAACCTCCAGAGTCACATAAAGACAGTTACAAAGTCAGCCTTCTATTACCTGAAGGACATTTCCAGGATTAAAGGACTAATGTCTCAGCAAGATCTACAGAAACTCATCCATGTGTTTATCTTTAGTCGCAACAATGTCTTCACATTTTCGCTCTGCTCTGCATCCTCAGAGCCAAACATGGAGTAGCAGCAATCAGCATTTATGCACCAAAAACCTGGAACAAACGTCCAGCAAACTGAAAACCAGCAGAAACACTGAGTTTCAGTTAAAGTTAAATCAAGGCTAAAAACCCGCCTGTTTAGAGTTGCTTTTGATTAATAACTGGAACATCGTGAAGTTTCAAAAACTCTTCATTTCTTTCCTTTAATGTTGGTTTTATTTAATTTTTCTTCATCGTGTAAAACACCTAAAATTGCCCAGTGGCTCAAACGTTTTGCTAAACTTGCATCAAGCTGTGTGTAATAAACACATGAGGTCAAATTTGTAACAGAATTATTGAAAGAAGTCAACTTTTTAATGTGTTTATTTACTGAGATGCACCTCTATAGTGATGCTGCTGTGGGATCATCACCTGTACAGGTATTGGCCAATCAGAGAGCAGGAAGCTCAGTCTGAAGGGAAGCTAAATGGCTACACCGTGAGGCTACAGGAACACACTGGCTGTTTCACACATTTAACTGGAACTTGAGCCTGTACTGTGTAACAAACTGGGTACATGACACTTTACAACACACACAGTGTGTGTGAGGATGACGGTAGGCTCAATGGTTGTCATAGAAACATGCGGCACTCCTGATTTCACTTGATCCTAAGGGACATCAAGTCAACAATCCAACATTCCTCCTTCAGAAAAAATAAACAACAAAAAAAAAAAATCTTTCTCCATTGCAGGAGGCTGGACACCAGAACCAGGCTGGGTCTACACGTCATGAGGTTTAGAAAAAGTCGTCTCTCCAACTGAGATCATCTTCATGTTGCAACAATCTGAGAAACTCTCAGGAAATTAGCAGTTTGTATCCGGAGGCAGAAGGTCGAGTCCTGTCAGAGTCGCTCCTCCTCTCGGAGTCTGTGGTTGAGTTTGTCCAGAATGACGTTGAGCTCCACCATCTTGTTCAGCTTCAGGTAGAAATCCTTCCTGATGGGATGAATGCTCAGCCAATCAGGAGCCACTTCAGCCAGGAGACGGATGTGCTTCTCCATTTCACCTTTGGATTGGAGACAAAGGGACAGTCGGTCAGGTCAGCACAGTAGACTCACTCTGAACGCGTTCCAGTTAACACCACACAGTCACCAGTCACTTTAGGACCGACTGACGGAACCAGAACCGGCGTGGGAACCCACCTAGACTCAGAGCTGATCTGTAGCTGGCCGCCATGCGGTTGCACGCCACCTCCATGACCAGCGCCGCCTTCTTCTCTGCGACAAAGACGTTCCGTAGGATCCGGGCCAACTCGCCCAGCCGGGTCAGCATCAGCAGCCGCTCCTCCTGGGCCGGGTTCCGGGTCATGGCCGCCTGGAGCTTCTGAGCCTCTTTGGCGCGGATCTGTAAAAGGAAGAAAGGAACGATAAGAGAGCGGGCCGAGGGGACGGCAGCAGGTCTGGACGGGCAGCGGGGACACCCACCCTGTCCAGCAGGGACTGGGACACGCCCTTCAGGGAGGACGGCACCAGGCCTGCAGGAGGCACTGCAGGCTGAGCGGCTGCTGGGTTCTGGGAACCGACTGGTTTGGTTCCGTCTGCATCGCCTGCATTCTGGGTCAGAGAGACCAGAGCCTTCTCCATCTGATGGCAAGAGCAGAAGAGTAGGTTAAAGGTCAACGCTGAACCCGACCAGGTCGTGGATGTCGAGGGCCTCTGGCGGCGCACCTTGGGGGTGATGAGGGAGCGGGCCTTCTCCAGAACCTCCTGGGCTGTGGACACGTTCTCCGTGTGGGGGGGCGGAGGCAGCGAGCCCACCTGGACGGCGGGGACGGCGTCCACGTTGAAGCGGGGATGCCAGCGGGTTAGTTTGTCTTCCGGGACAGAGACGGGGGGGACCAGCGAGGACAGGAAGGCCTGTGGAGAGTTCAGAGGTCACGACAGCCAGTACACCTCTACTGGACGGTCCTGAATGACAGAGTCCAGAACCAGCAGCTCACCTTGTGATGCTGTTTGACAACAGAGATCAGGTTCTGGTGAAAGACGCGTCTTCTCTCCAGGAGACGGGAGGCGGACAGCACAGGTCTCGCTTCATTCCGGTCTGAGGACACATGGACAAGGAGACCAGGAATTAGACCAGCTGCTGGACACGTTTAGAGGCTGAAAAACCAACGCATTCCACCTTAAAGGGACAGTGTTATGAGTTTTTGGAGCCACCTAATGATTTTATTGTGGTCAAGTAACCGTGCTGCCTTCAGTGGTAATAAAAATTACTTGTATATCAAATACGACCTAAGAGAAATTTGACTTCATAATTTAACGCCATGAAATCGAGCCTCTGTCTCTTTAAAACTCCTGCTCTTTCTTAAAGAAATCATCACAACATGGCTCCTCTATGATTAACCCTTAAACCAGGTTCTGGGTCGGTTCTGGGTGGACAGTGGGAAGCCCTGCAGTGACAGGAGCAGATGGACCAACCGGAGCTGAGGACGGGCTCCACGGTGAGCTGGTAGCTTCCTCTGCTGACGTTGCTGTTGAACGTTGGGATGTTCTTCTGCTGCCTGAAGGAGAACGCTGCAGGGAACACCGTCTTGATCTGACCCACATGGCTCTCCTCAAACCTCCTGAAAGAACAGCAGCCAATCAGATGCTCACATCCTCACAGCTACATCTAAAAAAAACCAAAACCACCCTAACATTCTTTTATTTCAGAAACTATGAAAAGTTACTACACAAAATGGTAATCATTTCAAACCTTTATTTATAATTTGGATTATTGTGGCTTAAAGATAATGAAAAAAAATGCAGTGTCTTAGTAAATTATCAGATATATCTTTTCAAAAAAGCCTTTTAATTGTACAAATGTTATGCAACAGTGAAGTCCTGATGTTATGCAACTGCTAGATCACACAGAACTCTGTGTAAGCACGTACACAGAAAGCTGAGTGGAAGGAAAAAGTGTGATAGGAATCCTACGGAAAATCTCTGGGATATTGTATTTTCAGAAAACTGACATTTCTGGTTAAAATATATTTTTTTTATTGACATTAAGTAATATTTCAAGTTTCTCAGATCTTGTTTTGCTTTTTCACTCTTACTGAGACAGAATCGTCACAAATAGAAAAAAATAAGGGCTTGAAATATTCCACTGCATGTGTAATAGATCTATGTAATAGATGGGTTTCAGTTTTTGCAAAAATATTAAACTTTATGGCAATATTTGATTATTTTTGTACATGACACCTAGTCAGCATGGCGCTGCGCCGCGCGGTGACCCTCCTACCTGTGCATCATGTCCTGCACTCCCTGCTTGATCTTGGCGAAGGTGGCCGTCTCTGAGCGGTTGTACAGCATGGCGACCACAGTGTCCATGCTGCGGAACAACTCTGCCAGGATCTTGTACTGGTAAGGCAGAGACAGGCCAGGGGGCGTGGCCTGGGCCAGGGTGTGGTACCGCTGGTACGCCGGCTGCTCCGCCCCGCTTTCAGGAGCGAAGACAGAAAAAACATCTGATGAAGCAACATGTTCTGGAGCTGGGGCTCATGGTGTTCTCTGCTGCGTCAACTAACCTGTCTGGAGCTGGAGGCGGAGCCAGAGCTGGAGGCGGAGCCTGGCTCAGCTTGACTTCGCCTGCTTCCTTCTCCTCCTTCCTCCTCTGGGCCTTAGCGGCCAGCTCTCTGGCCCGGGCCACAGTGAAGCTGGAGGCCCTGGTCTCTGAAGTGGGTGCGGCTTTGGTCCCAGATCCAGGTTGGTCCCTTGGCCCTGATGTGGAGGGGGCCCTGGCCCCTGAGGCGAGTACGGCCTTGGTCCCAGACGCAGGTTGGTCCCTTGGCCTTGATGTGGAGGGGGCCCTGGCCCCTGAGGCGAGTACGGCCTTGGTCCCAGATGCAGGTTGGTCCCTTGGCCCTGATGTGGAGGGGGCCCTGGCCCCTGAGGCGAGTACGGCCTTGGTCCCAGATGCAGGTTGGTCCCTTGGCCCTGATGTGGAGGGGGCCCTGGCCCCTGAGGCGAGTACGGCCTTGGTCCCAGACACAGGTTGGTCCCTTGGCCCTGATGTGGAGGGGGCCCTGGCCCCTGAGGCGAGTACGGCCTTGGTCCCAGACGCAGGTTGGTCCCTTGGCCCTGAGGTTGTGGGGGCCCCGGCTGCATGGCTAGAAGCTGCTGGAGAGGTGGAGGTGGCGATGTTCTCCGCCTGCTGCCTGATCGTCTGGAGGCGAGACCTGAGCGCTGTGATGTCATCCTTACAGAAAGCCTGGTGGACAGGGTGAGGTCAGGTCAAGGTCATATACTTCATCCCTGAATTATTCACACCCCTGTCTGTGATCAACATGCTCACATTAACAAGCATGTTGTTAATGAATCATCAAAACAAGCAGAAAGCTGATCAGCAAGAAATATTTGGACAAACTTCATAGTTTTGTTTCCTTCTTTATGTACAATAATGATAATAATAATATTGCGGGGTAATGCTGGTGAAAGCGTCAGGAGTTCATCCTGCGAATCGGCGGGTTGCTGCCTCGATCCCCCCTCCACCCTCCTCTGTCATCGTGTCCTTGGATAAAACACTTCAGTCACTGCTGGGGGCCAGAGGGGCCGGTGGCACTCATAGAAGCAAGGCTGCTGTTAGACTGCCTCAGGACAGCTGTGGCTACTATCCAGTAGCTTGCCACCATGCGTGAGTGTGTGTGTGAAGCGCTCTGGACTTAATAAAGCGCTATACAATTACAAAACCATTAACCATTATAACATCAAGCTTTTAGTATATTGTAGAAACAAACCAGGGCTATAATTTATAAATAATCTAACGTGGAACAAAAACAGTCACTAATTTCTCCCTTGGATCCGTTTCATTTTTGTCTTCTCAATTTTTCTTCAACAAAGTTAATGTGTTGTGATTCTAATGTTATTAGAATCAATGCTGTTTCAGCTTCAGTCACACTGAGACAGGATCCCAGTGGATCTTCTAGATCACAGCTCTGAAACCTGCAGCTCTGGTCTGGATCCCTGAAGACGTTGAAACATGAAATATTGACCTGTTATTACTGGTTCTAGAAGCCTCTGCTCTGGAGCATTATTAATATTTCTCCCGCTTATTTGAAGGCAAATTAAAAAGCTGAAAGCAGAATGAACTGTGAGAACTTTGACTGACTGCAGGGACTGATCAGGTTGATTTGGATTGAAAAAAAACATTATTAATTTGAATAAGATTTAAATGTTCTGCAATCACACCCAGAATGAATGGAGAACCGGTGTGTTCTCTCCCTTTCCCCCTCACCTGTGTTGTGTCCTCGGGCAGGACGAGCTTCTTCCTGGCTGTCCCCCTTGTTGTTTTCTCAGTCGTGTTCGCCTCAGCCTCTCTGGCCCTTCCGGCTTGCCGTCTCCTTTTGACCGAGGAGTGCTCGGCCGCGGCTGAGAACACTGCGGCTCCGAGGTCGAACTCTGCCTCGGCCGAGCTCCTTTTGGGAGTCCGGGGACTGGCCGGGTCCGTGTCCGGTCTGCTGGAGGCGGACTGCCGGTCATTACTCAGCCCCGCCGCCTCGTCTACAACCCGGACAAACTCCTCACGGACCGGGGAGCAGCAGAGAGCGGACTCTTTGTTTCCCTGGTGGAAGCCGCTGGCCGAGGAGCCTCTCACCCTTCCTTTGCGCCGATGTCCCGGGGCCCTCGCTGCTCCGCTCTTCCGCTGACAGAAGAACTCGGTGACCTGAGCCTGAGACATGTTGCTGTCGCCGCTGCAGAACCAGAACCCGCAAACAGCACCGCGCCGTGTATTATAGGCTGCGAGTGGAATTTTCGCGCGAAATCAGTAAAAGCCACGCCCCCATTCCTGCCCGCCTCTTGACGCATGCGCACACTGTGCTACTTTACACTTGGAACATATGAGCGTCAGTGTGGAAGTGACACGATACACAAAAATGAATAACTAAACCAGTTGGAATGTCATCAAATTCAAATTCACTTCCAATTCAAAAATGCTTTATTGATCACAAAAAGAAATTTTACGGAAGAGGATTAGGGCCACCGAAAAAAAGAGAAAAGAATTCTGACTTTAAAGTCAAAATTCTGAGTCAAAATTCTTTTTTTTGTTTGTTTCGGTGGCCCTAATCCTCTTCCGTAAAATTAAATGCTGCTGTAACTCATTAATTAATTAATTCAAATTATAAGAGTTATTGTAAATAGTGAAAGTCATTGTAGAATTTTATAGAGCTTTTTTTATAGAGCTCTCTATGTGGCTGGCAAAGAGCAGTCCAATCAGTTACTTCAAAACAGCTGTTGGGTTTCTTCTGCTTCCTGTGACCACTTTCTTTTAACATGGTATTTATATCCAGAGCAGAGAAATACAAGATTGTGATCTGATTTTCCTAGAGGAGGTCTTGGTTTGGAGACATATGAATTTGTGACATCAGCATAAAACAAAAATCCAATGTCAAACTAGTGAGACATCAGCAGTGTTGAAGAGGGTGAGGCATGATTAAAATCACCAGATATCGCCACAAAGGCTTTTGGGGTGATGTGTCTGTGTGTTGATTTTAGTTTTGTGTTTTTGGACAATTAGCTGGGCATACTGTACTGTTTGATAACTAGGATCAATTGGGATGCACGTGCAACTGAAACGAAATGATTTTTGTAAAGTGCCTGGTGACGACATTTGTTGCGAATTGGTGCTGTAGAGACAAACTGAACAGAATTCATTTGCATATGGTTTTTGTTACCAATCCACAGCAGAACAACACAAGCCCACAGCCTCCTGGGGGAAACGCTCCCTGTACATCTGACGGGGAAACGGTGCGAAGCAACGAATGAATCCGTTTCTCCTCTCGTGTCTCGCCACTTTCATTCCATCTGAAATGCTATAAGAAACGGCTACGTTCGGTTCCCGTTAACAGAATGCAGCTATTCCAGCAAGTGTTCTTGTAATATTTGGGAAATTGTTCACAAATAAAAATATGAATACGTGTATTCTGTTTGACAGGGAGGCTATTTCTACCGAACTCTGGGGATAAATATGCAACGTGGCAGAGCAGGTACAGCAGCATGTGTAGAGCTTTCTTTATGAAATACCTGGACCATGAACCCAGTGTTTGAATGGCAGCTGTCGATGCCGACGTTTTTGTTGAAGGGAGCTGAGAGAAAGAGAGGCGCTTTCATCAACACTGATTGCTTCAAGCAATGAAATGGAGATGAAAGCTTGAATGAGTCGTCATCGTGGTCAACAACAGCAGAAGCCGTCTCCATCTAGAGCAGGCTGAGTGCTCAATCAGTGTGGATGGCCTGTTAATCAGACCTGCTAACAACATCATGCCTGATGAAAGATTATTCAGGTCCACATTGTTACATTGTCCTGCAGAGCCAAAACCAACCGACGTAGTTGTGAATGGTGCATTGTTAGATTCTAAATAGCCTTATTATCTTAAAGAAAAGCTTAGTTATCTTTTCTGTTTGACTCTGCTTCAGCAGTTTAGTATCGTCATATCATAGGTCAGCATCAGTTACACGCAGAGCAGAAAACACCGAGGACATGAGGGGGAGCTCACAGGGGGACTGTCCCCGTTCAGAACAGGTCAGTGGGCTCCGAGTCCTCGACTTCTGCTCCCAGATGGTTCTCCTGATAAATGCGGCGGTTTGGAAAAGACGGTAGATTTTGATGTTTTTCACGTGTTCTTAATTATGAACACGTGAAGAACCCTACACTGACCCGCTGTGTCCTCATCATCAAAGCTGGCTCAGAGTGATGAAGAAGAGAGACAGAGAGAGTCGGATAGAGAGACACAGTGTGTGCCTGACTGTTTTATTAAAATTTTTATTTAATTACTATAACATTGTGTAATATTTCACTGAGATGGTTTTTACAACTGGAAAAACTGATTTCCGAGAAGACGAACGATTGAAGATCCTGAAGCCGAACTTGTGAACAGCATCCGACCCAAATGGAGGTGCTGGTGAAATATTGTAGAGACGCTTTCTGGCACCTGACCTTTGTACAGTTGAAACTCGTCTGCTTTAACAGAACTGATTTCTAATAGATGAATTGATCTGTAAACATCTGGTGACGACAGGCAAGAGGCGGGGTCAAACTGGACAGGTCACCAGTCCATCACAGGGCAACACAGAGACAGACAGGACTAACAACCATGCACACACACACCCACACCTCTACCCCCCCCCCCCCCCCCACACACACACACACCAACAGCGCATTCTGCGCCTCGGAGGGAGGAAGAGGACCTAAGGAGGATTTAGAGAGATCAACCAACCTGACAGTCATGTTTTTGGGCTGTGGGAGGATCCAGGGAAAACCCCGGCATGCACAGGGAGAACATGCAAACTCCATGCGGGATTCGAACCCACAACCTTCTTGACCACGTCAGTAGATATTGTATTTGAATCTTTCTGTCATTGTATTCCCAACTCGCTCACATACCCTCTCTGTCCATATGGGGGCGCTGTAAACACACATAACGTGGCTTTTTGACTTCAGGTGTGGCAGACACGTTGTGCCATCAGGACAGATGTTTTAGCGCCAAACAATAAAGTGGCGCAGCGCAGTGAACAACCCCCCCCCCTTCCCGCATGCCTCCGTCCCCCGCACACACACGCACACACACACCTCCAGATGTTACTAACTGACAGACTGGCTGAGTGTGTGACTGCTTGGTTAAAACAGGGAGGTGACCATCAGCGGCGGCAGCGGCAGCTCAGTGGAGAATAGCTCCTCTATGAACGCCCCTCAGCTCAGACTCTGTTCTGTGAATCACATTTTCCACTTTGAGCAGAGCTCCTCCAGCGCGGGCCGCGCTCTCAAACTTTTCTTCCTCCCTCCAAGGCGCAAAAAAAAAAAAAAAAAAAAAAAAGAAGCAGCGGATGCGCTGTTGGCACATGGTTTGCGGCTGAAAACGCCCCGAAAAAAAAAAAAAAAAAAAAAAAAAGATCAGGAAAGGCGAAGGATCGGCGGACCTTTTACTGAACAATGCTGGAGCTCTTCTCGGTTTCGTGTCTGATGGGACGTTTGGACCAGCAGCCCTGCTGAAGCCGTCGGTCCAAATGGAGACAATAGGACGGGTTGTGCCCCACTCTGAGCGCTGATCTCAGACACAGACACACACAGACATGGATCTCCAGGTGATCGTCTGGCTGGTCTACAGCGTTCTGCTGCCAGCCGTCCTCCTAACAGGTAGGCACCCATCCGCTGTCGGCCCGGTTCGGTTCGGTTCAGCTGGCAGGACGTGCTGTGTTGATCTGGGGGAGCTTTTCTCTCAGCGTTGAGCTGAAACCCGTGACGGGGTGGTAACTGCAACTGTAAGCGCAGCAGCAGCTGCTGCTGCTGCAGAGTGAACTTTTCACACACTGGAACATTTTTCCAGTAAGTCCAGCCAACATGAAGGCAGAGGGGTTGAGCTGGTTCCTGCTGCTGCTGCTGCCGCTGCTGCCGGGGAACCTTCAGGTTGGAAATAGAAGCTTCGCGCTGTTTGCGGCCAGACTGCTGCGCTAATTAGAGGGAAAAGTCCTTATCGTTCTGCCGCACATAGGTGCGCACTGGGCTTTTACGCAAACACAGTTGAGATAGGCTGACTTTTCCGAACTGAAACGGACCCGAGTCCGCCTGATTGAATTCAGAACCTCCATAAAAATGTGAAGGAGGATCCCGGGAACCGGCCATTCTGTCAACTTTGAGGAGCGCTGAAAAAGCGCAGAGCCGGGACGAGGCATACGCAAACAAAGCAGCCGATTAACGCCCGGAAAACCATCAGGGGGAAACACAAGACATTCTTTTTTTTCTGTTTCAGGAGTCATACTTCAGAAATAGCTATGCAAAACCAAACTTTTCACCCCTCCCCCTCCTTCCCCAGAGAGCAGTTAGTATTTGGAAAGCCATCAGTAGATGTATAGGGTCAAATTAGGAGTGAAAATGTGAAGAGCTTTAAGAAATTTCAATGGTTTCTGCTTTACATCCACTAGGATCAACATCAGATCCTTTGATCGGTGAGAAAAGTGTGTGTGAAGCAGCTGAGAGACAAACGGCTTTTTACAGTGATTGCTTTTCAATCCACCATAAGTCTTTGTGTTTTAACATGGTGTCTGAGTTCTACATAATTTCCGTCAGGCAGGTTTGTGGGACGCGAGCTTCACATTCTGATCCAAACTCAGCCAGAAAACAAAAACCTGAGCAAAAGCACTGAGAGAAACCAGGCAGACCTTCATCTCACAGCAACAATCCGCATCACTCAGGCCCTGGAAACAATGGATTTGTTTGTTTGTTTGTTTTTCATTTGTGTCACAAAAACAAAAGTAATAATGAGCCTGACTGAAGTAAATACACTTTTATAGGCATTTTGAAAACCGTCCATTATTTTGTTGGTTGTTGTCCTGACTTTATAACAGGAAACATGCTGCTGCTCTAAAGGACCTGGATGGTTGAACAAGTGTTTTAAGTAAAATTAATAAAAAAACAAAACAGGAGCCTGAATGTATCATCTGTTCTGTGAGTGAAGCAAACCTTTATTCAGCTGCTGAATCAGAAGCTATGAATAATTGTTACTATTACAGCTGTAAACAGGAGCTTGGCAACAACAATTTGTCAAAGAGTAAGGAGAGAAATGCTGGTTTTCACCCTCAGATACTGATTTACTCAGGAGCTAAAATCTTTTATTTAGTTTGTTTTTTTTTACCAAAATATTTCTATTGAAATTTTCCACTTTGAAAATACAGTCATTTACCAGCCTGAGCCAGCTTCTGTTATAATCACAGTACCATTAAAAGCACATTCTGGGGCTAAAACTAATCCAAGTCGGAGAAATGAAAACCAAAAATGAAAAGTTGAATCTAAAGTCGTTTTAATTGAAACATTCTCTTTGAGCGACTGTCTATCAGCTGATTGTTGCGCATCAGTAGGGTGGCCCAGTTTCTGCCTGACTGGAACGGAGCGTTTGTGATTTATGAAAGCAAACTGAAATGATACTTGAGTTAGTCAGGCCAATCCTGTAGAGGGCTTTATAAGAACGTTTTGTTTCTGTCTCAAATATGTAAAATATCTTTATGTTTATCTTTATTCTCTCGGATGTTTATGTCTAAAGTAAAAACAAGTGCAGAGAATTTTTCCTCGCGTTCTTATTCTTCCAACGTTATTGTCCCAGTAAATCGAGGTGGGATTTAGTCGGTCTGTCCAGACTTCCTGTTTTGTTTGTGTTGCTTATGGTTTTTAAAATGATAGCGTGGTGTCCTGTAAGCCTGGACGTGTGTGTCTGTCTGTGTGTGTGTGTGTGTGTGTGTGTGTGTGAAGCTGTAGATGAAACAACCACATAAATATAAACTAACAGAGCTGAATTCAGCCTAGATCTAATTTTGACATAAGCCAGATTTATACGAGCTTAAATCTGACGTAAGCCAGTGTGAAACATAAAATCTTACCAAGTAATTTTGGTCTAATTTCTAGAGCAAATATATTAGCACACTTAGGCAAAACTAACTTACAAGTAACTTTTTACCAAGATACAGAAGCTTGTTTTAAGTAAATAATTCCTTAATATTAATGAAAAAGTGCTAGCTCCAATGCCAGATTATTTAGCTTAAAACGAGACATTTTTTTTTCCATACATTTATTTATCTGCCAATAGAACAAGAACTTTTTCATCATCTTGCATGGATGCTGTTAGATGAGTTGCGGTGGTTTTTATTGTAGTTGGAAGGGACCCAAATCAAATTCTGCTGAGGTCCTCAAATAGCCTTGGAGCGGTTCGGTTCAGAGGTAACCGTGGTACCTGACACCTGACCTGGGTGTTTCTGGGAGTCCAGAGGACTGCCAGCTATGAGTGATGGAATTACAGCGAGGAATGGCAACCAGGAGTACTAAACTAACCCCAAAGACATGAAGCTGAGCCTCATCTCTCTCTCTCTGGCTGTTTACCATAAAAAACAGTTAGACTTAACATTATAGAGCTTTCTCATGCGGCCCTGCTGCTGGGCAGAGGACTTTAAAGGGTCAATGAAACTTTTTGCGTCACATTGTGGGCCACAAATTTATAGGAGGGTTTGGGAAAAAAATCAAGTGTATGATAAAAGAACTTGGGCGCCCAGAACAGAGAAGCTAATGTGGTTTCCAGACGAACCAGGAGGCGGTAAATAATTGGCTGTCAGATTTACAGGGAACCAGATACACAAAAATATTGCAAATGTTTTCGCACCCCCTGACAATTTTCATGTTTGGTCACATTACAACCACAAATGTGTTTTATTTATTTATTTATTTATTTTCTTACAAAAGAAATCATAAAAATGTGGAGTCCATTATTATTCACCTAATAAAAGTTTTAGATGCAGTTTTTCCCCCCTCCAACACCTGTGAACATCAGTTTTCAAGTCTTGCCACAGATTATTTATTAAATTTAAGTCTGGACTTTGACTAGACCATTTGAAGACATGAACATGCTTTAACACGGGTGTCTGATTTTATGCGGCCCCTCTAACCGCACAGGTGGTTGATGCTGACAGATACTTTTTATTTACTGGTCAATGTAAAATTGTTATTGGAATAACTTTCTTACAAAGGGAAATGTACAATTAGTCTTTTTACAACCAAGCTCCTATAATAAGTAGAACGACGTCTTTCCAGGGAATATGACAAAAATGCCGACTTTGCTGCTTTCAAATCAGTACATTTATGTCTACTTAAAACAAAAAACAGAATTGTTTTAACTCAATTCAGCTCCGTTGTTCTGTATCGGATCGTATCGGCCGATACCAAACCACAGATATCGGTATTGGAAGTACATATCATGATCTTATAATCTGAGAACAAGTTTGTTCAATCGAGGCCAAAAACATTTTGCGTTTTAATACAGAAAACACTCAAACGGACCCTTTTCACGTGTTCCCTGCAGACTTGGTTCAAAGGTTAATCTCAGTTTCTTCTGTCTTTCTTCTCGCGTCTCCTCCATAAATACCAGCTGTTGTAGAGTGCACAGCTAGCAGTTGTTATGTCATCGAGGACCTGTAGATGATCACACAGCGTTAGCAGCACTTGGAGGAGGAAACCTAAGCACATTATGAAGGCTCCGACATTCACCAGGAGGGACAATATTAAGAAAGGATTGGTATTTTATGTGCCAAGAACTTCACGTCCCTGTGACATCTGCGTCTGGCCTTTGTACTCAGACGTCTGGCTCTCTGCGGTGTGTCTGCATGATGAACAGCTTCGCTTTCTCCTCAGTCGGCTCCCAGTGACGCCAGAGCAGAGGCTGCTGTACAGGGCTGTCACACAAACACATTTTGCTGGATTTTCCCGGAACTGATTTTACTAAATGATGATATTGTTATTTTGAGGACCGTACTCAACTAACATAATGATAATAATATCAATAATAATATTAGCGTCTTATCATTGCAACTTATCACACTCAAAGATTAAAAACACGTACATTTCTAAAGAACGTTTATCAGTCGAACTGGAAACATTTCAAACGTCCTAAATAAATAAAACAAATGAAACGTTTAAAACAGATTCATGAAGCGCCAGGGGCCAAAATTGCATTTCAAAAAAATAATAATCATTCAGCTTAGACGGGGAAAACAGGCAAAAGTGGCAGGTAGGGCAAAACTGACTTTACAATGTTTCTCAAAATGGCGGCTTTTCAGTGATTATAAAGGACAGCATCGCTTTATTAAATGTTTATTAACTGTTGTCTAAATGAAAACTTTGCGCTCGTTTTAATTTATCATGCAATGAATTGATTTATTGCTCATTGTGACTGGCTCACTGCTATAGTTCTCCAAGTGGGAAACTTTGATGAATGGGACTGGCATTGTTTCAGGGTCGGCGATGAATATTGGCTGTGCATTACAATAAATTACTAGAGATACACCGATCCGATATTAATATCTGTGTCAGTCCTGATACTGAACATTTTATATTCTGTATCCTTACAATGTCCCCGATCTGCAACGGCAGATCTATTCAGTCTAATTCTATGCTTTGTGCTCTGAGTGATGTTGCGCTTTATTTATTTTACATTAAATTTTGAATTTTGAATTGCACTTTCTAAACTGTTTGAAATATAGTTTGCTGCAGTTTATTCTTACATGTTTGACCAAGCTGGCGAAGCCATCAGTGGATTTGAATGTGCTGAACTGGTGCAGAGTCATCAAATGGATTTGTAATTCAGTACATTTCTGTCCATTTTAAGTCACTTCAGATGTTGTTCTGTATCGGATCGTATCGGCTGACACTAAACCTCAGATATCGGTATCGGAAGTTATTTATAAAAGTGCATCTTTATAAATAATTATAGTGTAAATACATCATGTAAGAAATTTTCAGTGGGAGAAACTGTTGCTACATCAGTAACATCCTCCTGGTACCGTCCATTAAGGGCCGTGGCTACAGGTGCTCCATGTCCGGTCATGTTGCTACCTGTCTGTCCAACACAAAGTGTGGGATCCGGCTGGATCACCAGCTCTGACTCAGCCTGATCTGTCAGATCTTGAGGCTTTGTTACACCAGCTGACGACTGTTGTTTTTTTTTTTTTTTACGGGACGAACACGATGATGTCATGACTCAGTCCTGCAGGCCCGAGGGGCGACACACCCTGAGCTTCTGCTGTCACCTCATATTCCTCCACTGGTTGAACATTTTTTTCTCGTCACTGAGTTTATCACTCTGTAGAAATATGGCAGTTTGTCTGAAGCTGGACAAAGTCGTCCACTCTGTCTTGCGAAGGACTGCGTCGCTATTGAAATTCTTTCCTTTCACGGCTTTTCATTCGACAGAGGGGAAGTGGCAGGCCTCCCTGTTCATCTCCATCCTCTCTGAACGCCGGCGTTTCATGTGGTTTCAGAGAATTGGCACACCCAGGCCCAACACGGGAGAAGTTGTGGAAAATGTTGAGCCTTTCTCTTCGCTTCCTGTGAATGTGAGCGGTTCCTCTCAGCATGAAGCCTCTTTTTGTTTTATTATCAGTGCCAACATGTTTTCTCAGTTGTTCATGGAATAATAATAAAAAATCCTCTCAGGAATAAAAGCGTTCCAGCAAACTCCTCTGTGTAGCGATAAATGTCACTCACTGACTATATGAACCTTTAGACTGGAGCAGAAGAAAATCCTGCCTGATTGAGGAAGATCTGACTCCCCTTTAATGTGATTGATTCCTTCTTTTCCTGCCTGTGTTGAAATGCTGGGGTTACAGAAACTGAAGGCTTGTAGAAATCCCACACGCACACACACACACACACACACACGCCCACACAGCCAACACTTTAGGAACGTGTGTCTGTTGTAGGTAGAGAGAAAGTAGGGTCAGGGATATCGTTGTTTGGCTACATGCTACATGTTTCCAGGCTGTTTGTTTGAGCCGGTGGTCATATTGTTCCACTGAGTCAGAGGAAACAAAGGTTCAACGATGTCATCATACACACAGTTATGTTTCTGTCACTGCTGAAGACATTGTTTGAATTTCCTGGAGGAAAGAATCTCAAGAATCTCTCATTAAATCATGTCTTCATGCTAACGATGAGCCGTATGGACTCATCGTATGGCTAACGTTTGTAAAAACATTTTTAGCTTTGTCGACTGACTGGTGGCCGGCTGGATGGAAACAATACAGTTCGACTTATTTACAATCAGTCAACACACTCTCTACCTTAGTTGTTTGGGGAGGGGAAAGAAGACTCAATTTTTACCTTCTTTGTGTAACAGTCAGGAGTTTATTAAATGAACACAGGCAAAAGAAGCACAACAGGATTTTATTTTAAAAACATTTTTATCTTCGGTGTATTTGGAGACGTGTCTGCCATTAATTCAGGCTGCAAGAAAGAATGAGAACCTTAAGAAACCCTGGTGGCTCAGCAGAGGACAGCCAGCTCGCTCTGTTTGCTCTTTTTGAACCTTCAAACTTTGGATGGTGATGTGAAAAAGTGCTTTTTTCCCCCCCACAGGATCTTGTCATTTTTTTTCTTCCCAAGCAATAAACACCTTCATTTAAAAACTGCATTTTCAGTTTACTTGTATGGTCTTGGACTAATAACTAAATTGGTTTGATGCTCTGAAACACTGGAATGTCACAAATGTGCAAAAAAGAAATCAGATCACCCCGGCCACGGTGGAGAACTCAGGAACAGGAACTTAAAGGGAAACAGGCTTGAGGTGTGGCCAGGGTGCTGAAGGGGACTGTGAGGGAGGCAGAGGAAGTGATGAAGGTGGCACAGAAGAGGATAGTGATGATGATGATGATGATGATGCTGTATGGTGGCGCAGGAGAGGATGATGGAAAAGTTAATGCAGGAAAGGATGGAAGATGACGATGGTTGGACCATTGGAGGAAGGTAGTCAGGTGATGCAGTGAGGACCAGAGGTGTGACGGGAAAATTTTAGGATCCGTCAAGAAATGATGGAAACTGACCAGCTTATACCTGCTGCGGAGGTGATCAGTGACATGGGAACCATGTGACTATAATCAACAGAAAATACTTTAGCTGTGGGAAAATTAAGTTTGTTTAAGAAGGACCAGTTCACAACATAAGTCATCTCAATCCTCTTTTAAAAAAAGTGGATTTACATTTATATTTATGTCAGTAAACTCAGATTTGTTTTCAGATCTGCTTCCATGTAAATCTCTGGGAGTGTGTCTGGACGTTGAGGTTAACCGGGTTAACCATACTAGCTGTGTCTCACCAGCTCCAGTGTGAACGTACGGCCTCCGTTTAACCGCCATCAATCTCTCCGTTTTCCCACTCTGTCGTGCTGCTGTGCTCTACACTTCACTCATTTATGGTGGACAAATTACAAAAGACACTTCTAGTTGTGCTGTGTGCTTCCAGCAGATGTGTATCTATTATAAAGAGCTCAAAACCCCCCCCAAACAATTTCATATATGTGGTGTTTCCATTAAATAAGAAATGAAATGACAATCATAGTAAGTCATTAAAAATCATGGTGGCCATAGATGTGAACATTAGCATAATATATACTCATAATTCAGCCATGATACTAGCACACATTAATCAGCTATGAGACATCAGCGTCTTATTCAGGCGGTGGAGCGACAAGCTCCGCCTACTTGGGAGCAGCTATGTCTGCGGCGTTTTGGGGAAATTGTAGTTTTACAGAAGAGTTATGGATTAAACAAGTTGGAATTGTACAGTTTATTTTAATGAATTGTGTGATGTTGTGAGAGCTCTGGTGGGAGCCAGGTGCACATTGTCCAAAAAAACTAAAACAAACTACATCATCCTACTACCACTTCCTGTTGTCTTCTTTGTAGTTTACACCAGCTGCTGATCTCATGACTGTGATGGAAAAAAAGTGTTTCCATTACAGGTCAGTGAAATACATCTATTCCGATACGTCCGAAAAATCCACCTCAACTTAGCACAAGAGTTTTTTTTTTGAAGTTGGCGTGTTTCCATTAAGCAGATTTATTTTTGTAATTTCAATCTACATAATTCTGTGATCAGCAGTTAGTGCTGTTTGCCTCCCATGTATTTGGCAGGAGATCAGATTCAGTGTTTTCTCATCTTCCTCTCTTTCTGGTTCTCATTGGAACCAGAATGAGATATTTGACCGGATCAAATATAGAACACATCCTGAAGATTCAAAGAAGTTCTGGGAGCCTGTTACTCTGTCATGCTGACTCACATCCTGGTTGTTTGTCCTGTCTTCTTGTGAGAGAGTTGGTGCTTACATATAAACTGTAATAATCGTTTCTTTTTTTTTTTTTTTTTTGCTCTGCTAGTGACGGCTAACAAGATGTTTTATGATGTTTTTTCTGTTTATGCGAAGTGACTTGGCTCCTGTCGTTCTAATGGGAAGGACAGTTGTCTGACATAATTGTGTGCAGATGAGTCCTGATCAGTTTAACAGTACTGGCCCTTTGCTCACATGCCAGACCTTGCTGGCAGTGTGAATGCTATCTTTCAGTTTTAAAAAGCTCATGGAAAACATTATTCTGAAGCCAAGGAGACTCTGCCAATTCAACAAAACTTGGCGGTTTCTGTCTTTTTCATTTCTGCTTTTATTGCTGAGCTGCCTTGTTTGGAGTTCAGGACTGTGATCATCGACCATCTGTTCCTGACGTTTTCTCTGTCTGGGTTCATCTGTATGGTGTCTCTTCACTCTGTTGAAGACGAGTGTTCTCCTGAATTTATCCTCGTCGTCAGTATTTAGTGATGTCTCCAGCATATGCACTAACTTCCTGTATGACACCCTGGAGGACAGGCCGAAGGCAGCGATTACAAAACTCTGATAGCTTTTAACAATTAAGCACATTTTAGAAATCAAAAACAAAGATGTGACAAGAGGCCTTTTGTCATTTAATGGTTAGCAACACAAGCTGGGATAAGACAACAGACAGCTATTAAGAAAAAACTGATGGTGATATCTGTCATAAATAGATCATCTGGGAGAAGTATTTCTGGTTTGTTCAAACACCCTGATTTGTCATGTTCTTTGTTTAATTTAACACAACAAAATAAAAAGTCCTATTATCCCAGTGTCAGTGAACTACATGTCAACGTTTCTGGTTGACACCATCCAATGATGCAGATGTAAACCAACATTTTATTGCCTTTAAAATGTGTTCTCTATGAAATATGCTGAAATATAAAGTTAAACCCAAAGTTATTCCTGGTAGATTTAAGTTTAATCTTTTCATATGACCACACTGTTTCTTTTGTCTGGTAACATTAACTGTCATGCAGATTCCTGACTTTCTGTGATGGGAGCTAAAGGTGATGTCAGTGAGGCTGTTTCAGCCTGCAGCCCACAATTCAAACTAAATCATCAAAATACCAGAGGTGACACTCAAAAAGCTGTCACCTTGGCACCAGTCCCATCCTGCCTTCCATATGTAACACTACCCAGCAGAAGGGTGTTGGGGCGTGGGATGAGTACCTGGTTGCAGTAGTAGTAGTTCCTGACAGTCTACACATGTCCTTAATGATACCATGTGAGTTATTCTGGTCACACGTCCCAAGGTCCCCGTTATCGCTTAAATTTTATGTAATTAGAAACCTTTTTGTTTCACTGACATGGATTTATAACACTTCCAGTTGTGCGAGTCATAGCAGTGATAGCATGCTAACGCTACGTTTGGCTGCTGAGGCCAGTATCAGGGAAATCCTTGTTGATGGTTGTGTTCTTTGGTTCTGTAACGTTGCTCTTCCATAGCAACGCACAAGTCATTATCACCAACACTCTGCTTTGTGGTTGAATGAAAAGCTGTGTGTATGTGTGGGGGAGTGTGTGTGTGTGTTTTTAAACTGGTGGCTCTTCACCTCATGCTATCTATGGCTCCATAAGGGTTTAGTACAAAAACAAAAACAGAAACAACATCCATACATCCGATGGGTATTTTTTTGTGATATGGAAATAAAACAATATCAAAAATCTGTGCTTTATTTGGTATGGTGTTATCTCCATGGGAAATCAAAGGCAGTTCAGAGTTGTTTACTCTTTATTTTCTGGTGAACTACAAAATAACCTCCTAGTAAACACCACATGTTATTTGCTAGGAGGCTGTTGGTGTTTCTATTGCGCCACGTGGTGCTCATTAAACGCCTGGTGGAGTGCTAAATAGCATTTATGAGACGGTGCCAGGCGCTGCAAGGTAGACGAATGAAGTTTCCCCGTTTGGTACATCCACCACTCGCTCTCCACTGCTGCCACAGATTACACTGAACTTTATTTGGTTTTCACTTTTGTGTAAAGGCAACTATGCCGTTATGCTGTGCTGCTTGACTCTTGTTTGCTTACCAGGCACCCATGAATTGCTTTGGTGTGGAGTTCTTTAAAGCATATCTTCAGCTACTTGATTATCTGTGATTAACACTTTCTTCACATTATTGGATTGCACTGTTATGTCTTTAGTTTGATGCTGTACTATAAAAGCATCAATTCATACACACTTGTTGGTGAAGTACTTTTGTTGTTGAAAGTTTTTGACATTTATTTTTTTAATGAATTTTATTGCTCAGCGAAGAGTGAAGCAGTGAGAATGACAGTTCCCAGACTTTTTTTAAGATGGTTGTCGGATTTATTGAAATTTTCATTACAATTTCAAACCATTTTCTGCATTTGATTTCTCCTATAGCTGCAACCCCACTGGTAGTATTTCTTAATAAGAGACACAATGGAGCATGGCAAGAAGAGTTGATCCTTTTCAACTTTGTTGGAGATTAGCTTTGCTTTCTCTTTATCTGATGATGTGAGTCAGATTTTATTTGTTGATGTGCACAACGATGGCGCACGTTGATGCCTCCCATCTCTGCTGTAGGAGAGGAAACACAATCACTACATTTGAACAAGTTCTAACTTTTACTCAAACACGTATTGTGCAACGTCCGTAAATTCTTGGCTCGTTCAAAGTGATTTCCTGACTCGGTGAGAAATACTCAGCTTATGTGTGAGCTTGGATGGGCTTTACAGGGAGACGGAGACGGGATCACCACAGGCACAAAAAGGCTGATGATGGTGGAAAGAAAGTACACCCTCTATCAGGTATTGGCTTTTAAAATATGGTCATTACCAGGGCGCCCTTGTGAAAATTTAACGGATCTTCCATGGTTAAAGAAAATATAAATAAAAAATAATTCTAAGTGCACTGAATGGACTGATCAAGGTCTCACTTAACTTGATACAACAGGGTTAGTTTGACTCTGTATTTAGAATTTGGTTTTAAACCCCAAAAAGAAAGTGACTAACCTTTGATGTTTATTTTAATTATATATTAAAATTGGTCATAAAAAAGGCAGCAAGCTCATAGAGCGTTACAAAACAACTCAGTTTGGATAATAAAATTCACTACTCTGTTCAAAACAGCAAAAAATATTAGTGGTCAATTTTTGGTCAAAGTGGGAATGCTGCACTAGCTTGTGCTAAACACTTAGCATGTAAGAAGCTAATGTTAGCTCAGTCATTAAGCCTGCCAGTCATTTTTTCTGCGTTAAACACATTGCTAACATGTAGCATGGGTCTCTGGTGAATGCTGTGCATATAAGGGATGTAATCTTTGGCTTACGGGGCTTGGTGAGTCCTGCTGTGATTTGTCATGATAATCATGCCATGACAAAGGGAAACTAGTTCTCCGGTCACCTTTATGGAGATTTTCCCAGATTTTATCATGGACAGAGCGAGAGCCCCGCCTGTACGGCTGCTTGCTCTGTAAATCCCTTTTACCTTATAACCCTGTCAGCAGAAGCAGCAGGCCTCACATTCTCTCCGTTCTCTCCTCTTTAACTTTGATGTCAAAAGTGTAATGTTGCAGGCTCTTGCCAAAATGTTGGGAGGATGGCACAGCTGGAGAATTTAGAGCCTGGCCTGCATGGCCTCCACGTCAGGCGTTAATTATGTGTGAAGAATACAGTCCTGCTGTCATTCGCTGTCTAATGCTGCAGTCGTTTACTACACGGATTACATTTGTAGTTCAATTTACACGTTCCTTTTGAGTCAGGTTTTCTAGTTGGAGGATTTCAAAGCTTCTTTTATTAGCACTGGCATTTATTTGGTCAGATATTTCTGCTTTTATGTCTTCCAAATTCTTCCCTCCCAGTCTCTGCTTGAGGCCAAAGACTGTGTGATGCAATTAGCATCCTCTGTACCCACTAGCGCTGGACAAGGTGTTGCAAATTTATTATTATTTCATCATTACTGTCTTCGCTATTTATTTAAGTATGTCATGCCATGTCATGTCAAGTATGTCATGAGCTCAATGATTTCCATTAGCATGATTTATTGTTTTTCTTTTTTCTTTCTCTCCTCTTACCAAAAGCTGGATGGTAAAAGTCTTCAGTCGAGTACTCTGGTCTCAACTGGGCCTTTTTTTAAGGAAACACGATAATTTATCTCCCAGTTACAGCAGGGTTAAAAAAAATATGAATTTAGGTGAGAAATTAATACATTTTTTTTCTTCTGGCCTCCCTCTAAGTCGATGTTGTAAAAAGCAGTGCATTTTAAAACTGTGATGAAAACTTTACGCAGTTGAAAATACAAGTTTACCTTCACCAATTAGAAAGATGTTTTTTTCTCCATGTCTGAAGGTAAATCAGACCAAATTTCTCTTGGTCTGATTTACCAAGAGAAATGGTAAATCATTTCTAAATCTAAAACTTAATTAATTAAAACAATTAATCTTGTTTTAGATTAATTGGAATGATGGAAATTACTTCAATTTGCTGAACACCAGAAAATCTAACAATTTTTAAAGAGATTTTTTTGTAATTTTTTATAAATTCAGAATGTTTCATACATCTGTTGGTATCAGGGATAATCATCTGCTAAACTCGACGACTTGGGTCAAACCTTCTTTTGTTGGCCATTGCGTTATCACTTCTGGTCTGATTCTTATTCCGCTCTCTCTGCCTCCAAGGATATTAAACCTTGAATTTCAAACCTCATTCTGTTGCTATGCTACATATTGCTGTTCTTAATGAGGTTGTTTTCACCGGGATCAAATGAAGATCATGTCTCCTGCTTGGTCCAGAACCTCGATAGTTGTGTGGATTGCTGTGCAGCTGAGTACTGAATGCTGCCCTTCATTGGTGAGGTGGAACCAGACATGGAGAGAAAATGGCTGCCTGTTGCAGTGCCTGGATGTTGAAGTGTTGCCACCACGGCTGTGAGTAGACAACATGCCTGGACACCGGCTTACAGATGCTATCAGACAGGGGATTGTGAAAGCCACACGCTGCAGCCAGTTGAAAGCAGAGCTTTGGAAAAGCAACAAACCAGCATTGCAAGTTTTAAAAAAACAAACAAACAAACAAACAAACAAACAAACAAACAAACAAACAAACAAACAAACAAACAAACAAACAAACCCCAACACAGAGGAGAAATGTATGGTTTAAAAAAACATCTTTTTTTGTTGTGTGATATAGCAGCGTCCTTCCAGAAGGTTTATTTTAATGTGCAGTTTTAGTTGGTCCACAGTGGCCGACCCTAACCTCAGACACTCAGGGAGAAGAGGCGTCCCTCTGTTATTTGTAAGCTGGTTAATTTTTGGACCTTCCGCAGGTCTTGGGTCTGCAGTGGAAACTCAAACAAGCAGCCTGCGGCGGAACGGTTTAGTCCTCAACTGCCCAGCTGAACGGCTCTCAGCTGCAGGTCATGTTGGAAGCTGCTGAGGGAGACAAACTGCTGCTCACTGACCTGTGCCAACATTTCATTCCAGTATCCAACTCATTGATTGCTGCCTCAGCCTTACTTGATGTCAAGTTACAGTCCGTGATTGATACGTCGATTAATACAAAGTCATGTTTAACATCACACATTAGCACAAGTATCGTAAAAATTCCTTACAAATATTTCTAAATTAGCGCCCCAAAATCTTTGATTTTGATTACAAAGAGCCACAAAAACAATCATGAAATCCTGGATGGACTGACCAGTGTGAAAAGATGTTCAATATTATTTAATTTTAAGAAACACTTTTTGAATGCTGAAACAAACAGCTATTTATTGATATTGGAGTCTTGGGTCTAAATGGCCGTTTTGGTCTAATTTTGAATTTACCCTTATATTTTCACCATAAAAACTATTTACCTTACCTTGTTTGGTATCATTATTTTCAGAACATCCTAAACTTTGTGATTTTACAGTGTTTGTTTCATTTTGACAAAATTTATTATCACATTGGAGCAAAAAACACACACAGAAACATGACGTCATGCCCGCCACAGGGCGGGCGTCGACCTCAAAAGGTTAACAGTTTTCTGGATTTTATCAGTACATTCTGGCACAACCGGCCCTTTAAGAACATTTCAATTTTTGATTTTGATAGGTTTATTTTCATTCCTATCTAGCAAGGATTCAGACCAGTCGTGATTGTCTTTTCTGCAGAAACGAGGGAAGATCCGAGACGCGACAAATTGCTGTAAAACACTGTCTGGGATCAACTCTGCCAGATTTGGCCCAAAATGAAACTGAGTTTGACATGTCTGCTCTACGTAAACAAACAGGATGGTAACAAGAAGTAGCCTCATTAAGCAGGAATTTATATTTTTGATCTAATCCTTAATCACGACTATCATTTTGCATATATTGTGCTGTCATTTTGTGAAAAAATCATTTGTTGTATAATTTAATGATAATTTGCTCAGAATATGTTTTTAAGCTAAACACTAGTGGCATGCAACAAGTAAATTCTGGTAGTCTGTTTCTTCCGGTTGTTCAAAGAGGTTAAGATGCAAAAAAAAAAAAAAAAGTCATTTGATTTCTGCATTGTCATTTACATTTTCCAGAAAACCTCTTGTCCACTTGTCCTCCTGTTATGCGTGTTCCTCCGTTCGTCTCCACTAGTTGCAACTATAAAAGGCTCCCAGCTGAAGTCAGGCGTTTCACTGAAGGTTTCGAAGGTGTTTCAGCTGATATTTGGGATTCTGAGGAACACGAGTTAAACAACGTGACAGATTCCGCAAGGAGGAAGTGTTTCTGCTCTAGGAATCAGGTTCTATCTGTTCGGTCTTGCTTGTTTAGACAGCAGGGTGTTACAGAAAACACACACAGCTCTCCTGATTCACAGGCACAATGCTGAGGGGAAAACGGAGCACACTTAATGTTTGTTTACAGGAGGCCTAGCACCAAAACCAATCAGAGTCAAAATGAGGTCAAATTATCCTCATTTCAAAGGTTGCCGTTTGGGATTAAACATGTAATTTATTAGTCAGTTTACTGCATTTCTGAAACTTGAAATATATGTTTTAAAGGGCAATTGTTATATAAAATTAAGAATTTTGAGCTTTCCATCACCTTATAATGTTATTCCCTCATCAAGAGCATATTTGATTCTTTGATGCATGATTGAGAAATGCTTTGATCTCCATGGCAACCTTTGACATGCAGCTCCTCCTCAGAGCTGTAGTTTCCAAGCTTCTGAGCTTTTACCTCACAAAGCAGCCCTGTCCCCAAAACTCCCCACTCTGCTCCTCCAGACTAGCCAGCAGCAATTAGCAAACACCTGGTGGAACGTATGTTCTGAGCTCATTATATTGGGCTACTTCTCAGTGCAATGCTGGTAAAAACTTTGTTAAAGGGTTAGTAGAGGAGTGATACTGTGATGACTTCCTCAAGGCGGAGTTTCAGAAAGGGCAGGAGTTTTTAAAGAGACAGAGTCCCAATTTCTAAAAATCTAAGAGTTAAATAATGAAGTCAAAGTTCTTTAAAGTCATATTATATACATATATATATATGTATATGTATATATATATATATATATATATATGGAAACCCCGAGATCAAAGTGGGAAACACCCCCAAAGGTGGCGGAGAACGCCAGAGCTAAGATCCTGTGGGACTTCCAGATCCAGACAGACAAAATGGTAATGGCGAACCAACCAGACATTGTCGTAGTGGATAAACAACAGAGGAAAGCCGTTGTGGTAGATGTAGCAATACCAAGCGACTGCAACATCAGGAAAAAGGAGCACGAGAAACTAGAGAAACACCAGGGCCTCAGGGAGGAACTGGAGAGGGCCTGGAAGGTGAAGACCACAGTGGTGCCTGTGGTCATCGGGGCCCTCGGGGCAGTCACCCCCAAACTGGACCAATGGCTACAACAGATCCCAGGAACAACATCTGACATCTCAGTCCAGAAATGTGCAGTCCTTGGCACAGCCAAGATACTGCGCAGAACCCTCAAGCTCCCAGGCCTCTGGTAGAGGACCCGAGCTCAGAGGATAAGAACCACCCGCGGTGGGTGAGAAGGAAATTTATATACACATATATATATACATATATATATATACTGTATATATATATATATATATTTATATAAAAACGACTGAAGGTAACATAATTACTTCATTGTGCTATAAAATCCCACTATGTGACTGGAAAGCCTATAATACCGCCCCGTTAACAACAGCCACTTTTTCTGTTATTTGCCATCTTTTGCTCCACAAGCATTGCAGATAAAAGCTCTTCATTTGCTTCTGCATGCTTCTACATTTCAGGATCCAACACAACATCCTGTAGTAGTCATGCCAGGTCTGCATGTGACGCTGTGATCTCGCTACAGCAGTAGAGCTGAAACGCGGAAGCAGGTGTGGAGCATGCGCATGTGTGTTTCCTGGAGGGATTTGACAACATTATTACTAAAAAATCTTTGGCTGTTTTGATGTAAACTCGGTGCAAGCCTGAAATGATGGAAAAATGTTGTCCATAACAGGATTCCCATGTAGACACGAACATTTAACAAAACGAGGTATTTTTCCAAGCACTAACCCAAATAAATTGAGCATGCTGAGTTAAGAGACCTGATGGGATGCAGAGCATGTTATCAGAACTATAAAGACAGGTGGGACGTCCTGCTGCAGCACATTTCATACTGAAATACCAAAGGCCTGAACATGTGACCCGCTCAGGAAAGACAACAGACACAAGTCCACGTGCTGCTAACTGATAGGTGCTGTGGCCACTCACCGCTCTTATCATGTGTGTCCAGAGACATCAATGCTAATATGCTTCATGATTAGCCAGGCAGTAGGGTGGAGCTCCTCCACTCTGACTACTCATGCACTATAACTCTTCCCCCGAACTATAGTCTTAAATAAGGCAAACACACACAAAAAAATACAATTAAATATATATATTTTTTTGCATTTCACTTAAATCTTAATTCAGTAATCAACCAGGAGATCTTAAAACAAGAATCAAAACCAAACATTTTGACTAAAATGTGGAGCACAGGATCCACACAGAGGTACAGGACCAGGTACTGCAGGGGAGCCCCCAGCTCAGTTCAACTATAAACTTAGCTTTATTGCTGAACTTAATATACTCCACATTGTTGTTGCCATAGCTCAATTTTTTTTGTTTGTTTTTGATTATGAATGTTTAAACACCTGATAATGAGGTAGACTCTATGATTGGGGAGCAAAATTGCAACATTTGCTACATTTTCGTCTTATGCGGTTCTCTTTCACACTCCACTGTGTCAAACGATCCAAACAAATTGAAAAAGCTCTTCCCCTCCTCGCCTATGGTGGTGCTGCACCAAGAACACTGAGGGAAACAACACAAAAACCTCTGAAGAAGAGGGATAGACTTAGAGCGCAACTTCTTTGTTCACAAAATGTAAAAGAAAAAAATAGAGTAGTGTCAGATTTTAGCAGTTGTTGGATTTTTTTTTGTGTGATTGATAAAATAACCACTTCTCCTGCTAGCGTTTGCTTCGCTCGTTTCTTTTGGTTGTATTTACACAGAATAGTTTTTCAATCGTATCAGAATAGGTGTATTTTTCAGAACTGCAATGGAAACCAAGTTTCACATCACATGATCAACTCCCGGATGTTACTCCTGGTGAAAACCACTAAGAAGATCACAGGAAGTAGTCGGACGATGATGGTTTGTTTTGGTTTTTGTCAGACAATGTGCAGCTGGCTCCATCAGAGCTCTCACAGCATCACAGAGTTCATAAAAAATTCAACATGTTGAATCCATAACTCTAACGTAAAATCACCGACTACCGTTTTTCCCAAAACGCTGCATATGTTGCCACTCCCTATTAAAAGGGGCTTATTGCTCCAATGCATGAATAAGATGCAGACCACTCCTCTGATGGTTGATAGATGAACTCTAACTCCATGGCTGAATTATGATTATAATCTCATGTAAATGTTTGCATCTGTCACTGCAATTATATTTAACGATTTATCGCATTCAAGCTTATTCACATATGATTTTAATTTGATTTCTCATTCAATGAAATTGAATTTCGAAATTGTGTTGTTTTTTTACCTTTAGCAGAGTACTGACAAAGATTTGCACAGATTTGTAAGCTGGTGAGATAATTAGGCAATAGAGCTTAGTCGTTCCCACTGGACAGTGATATTATTCTTCTTAGCTGCAGAATTGGGCATTAGGTGTTCTGTTAGTGACACACCCACTGGGTTTGGATCAAACTTTGCAGGAAGTCATGAAACTTCCTGATGCGTCATGTGATATTTTTTTCTGTCATGTGAGACGAGTTATTTGGTATTAATTTTGACACAGAACAGCATCAATAAACAGCTTTTTATTGAGGCTGTTTGAGGATGCTCTGATATAAAACTATGGGCTAATATCAATATCCAATATTAATATTGCTGAAAAGCAATTGATATTTACCAAATATTTATATTGATATTTTCCTGCCCTTTGGACATCGTGAAGCAATGGGAACAGCACTGACGCTGCTCTGCTTCAGTGAAACATCCCACCTGTACAGCATCACTATCACTGTCATGTGTCCAAACAAATACCACATGACCAACGTCCTCCACCTCCAGAAACACATTCACAAATGGCAGAAAAATGAAAATGAATGTTGGGTTATTTTTATGATCCCAGATCCACAGGTCATGACTGTTTTGTCTTAGACCCGCTCCTGTTGTAGGACGATCCAGGTACGATGTTCTAAGACTCAGAAAGCTGCTAACTCTGATGTTTCTGTGTTTGCAGCTTGTCTTTTTCGCTTCAACTTTCTGTCACTGGTTTACTTCCTCTATCTACTGCTGCTGCCATGGTTCCTGTGCCCAAACAAATACACAGTGAGAGGTAAGATTATGTGTGTGTGTGAAGAGGTTCAACGTCTGTCTCTCTGTTTGCTTTTACTGAAATGCCAGCTTTGGTCCGTAGCTTGACGTTCAGGAGGCGTTTTGCCAGAGCTTAGGTTGGGTGCATTCACAAACATCATGCTACACGCTAAAAAAAGAAATGCTCAAATCTTCAGCTTACCGCACATGCCTTCTTTCTCCTCACTGAGAAAGAAGGCATGTGCGAAAGTATTCGCAGCGCTTCACTTTATCCACATTTTATGTTGCGGCCTTATTCTAAATTGTATTAAATTAAACTCTTATTTCAAAATTCTAGACACAAATACCTCAATATGACAAAGTGGAACATTGTCTTTCAGTGTCTGGTTAATTTATTAAAAATAATCACATTAACATAAGTATTCACAGCCTTCACAATATTTTATTGATGAAGCTCAACAAAGCTGATCATCCCTGAGATGCTTCTACAATTTAAATAGAGTCAACCTGTGATAAATTCAGTTGATTGATTTTGATTTGGAAAGGCCCACCTATCTGTGTAAGGTCAGAGGTCAAGCATGAAAGTAAAGGAATAGTCTGTAGATCTCTGAAGCTGGACTGTCTTTATGCACAAATCTGGGGAAGGATCCAGTAACATTTCTGCTGCTTCAAGGTCCCAGTGACCTCAGCGACCTGCATCACTGGTCAGTAGAAGAACTCTGAAAGTAGCAGGACTCTTCCTGGAGTCGGCTAGCCGTCTAAACCGAGCCATCAGGGAGACTGAGGCCTCTCTGAGGAGAGAAGAGAACCTCCCAGAAGGACAACAACCTCTGTAGCACCAACCAGGCCTGCATTGTAAAGCGGCCAAATGTTTTTTTTGTTTGTAATAAATTTGCAAAAAAATTTTGAGGAAAGAGATTAATTTGATACAACCTGGAATATAGCTGCAACGTAACAAAATGGTGGAAAAAGTGAACCTCTGCGAATACTTTAAGATGCACTTTACAGTCTATTTTACATGTGTATGTTTTAATTGTTTGCAAAGATTAGAGTGACATGCAGAACATCTTAACTGTAAATGTTGCAGGATATTTTAAGTGTGTGAGGAGTGTGACTTTGTTTTTTTTGTTGTTTCACATTATAGCCAAGTTCATCATAAAACATATAGATCTGCTCCTTTAACACTCCAAAGCATAAAGTGATTTATTAATGATATTTCCATGGCTTGAGTTCAGAGGATTGTCACAACTTGGTAATGCCATGATGATTCACTGCAAGACAAAGAGCTGGATTCTCCTTTGAATGAAATTAAATAAAGCTGCAAATGTATTATTTGATGTCTGGATATTCCCATTTGACTTGTTGTTTTATTTGGTGAACATTTACATTTAAGAGACAAACCAGCTTGCTATGAACCAGTTTTTAAATAGGAGTTTTAGACATATTGTTTGTCCAAAGGCCAAACATAATCTTTGAGAGACCTTCAGCTCATGATCACTTTGAAAGAGTACAAGAAAGCAAACCAGAACATTAGATTCTGCTGAGAATGAGGCCAGTATGTAAAGTGAAGGACTAAGGCGCACAGTCAACCAAAAGAGGCTATAGAGAGAATGTTGGACCTGGAACTCTCCTTTGACCTGACTAAGAGGCAGCGTCTGACTCAGTAATCCTCACAAGATGTTCAATCACCAGGTGATGCAACACAAATTCAACCAAAGGGAGGAGCCGGCGCAACACGGTGGGGCAAGAACGCATCATCACTGCCTCAATAGTACTGAGTCTCATCGATAATCCCTGACAATCTGAAGACAAAAACACAACATGGACAATACCGTCTATACATCTAACTAGAAGATATGAGTGCAACTGTATGGACAATACCTACTGATACCATCACAGTCCACAACCTGGTGCACATCACGGTAACCATGATCCTTGAGATGCTTCACTTCAAAATGAAAACCACTAGAAGCCATGGAGAGAAGCATCCCTGGATCTAAACCCACACATATCAGCCAACTGTCTGAGCAACAGAAAGGTGCGGTTCAGACACATCCTCCACTTTGACCGTACTGGAGGCAGTTCTAGTTCTGTGTAGGCAGAGGAAACAACAGAGCCAACAGGTACACATCTAAAACACGCAGGGCAGAAGCCTCTCACGACACCGATTGGCATGTTCTGCTGCAGAGCGTGCCAGGCTCACACCTCTGACTTTTTGCCTCCAGAGGTACAATAGCAAAACAGAGAGCAGGAAAATAAACAGGATGTTCTCTCCCTCACCATCCACTTTGTTCTCAGAGTGAGTATGTAATGGCATGATATTAAGCCCACCTACAGGCCTTTGAAGAGTTTCACAGATATAAAGTTTTTGCCACAGAAGGTTCAGACACTACACATACACGCTACATACATGCAACACTTTGACCTGCGATGGACTGGTGACCTGTCCAGGGTGAACCCTGCCTCTCTCAGCAAATGAATCAATCACACGATCTCACATAAACAGGTTGACCAATCAGCAGTCAAAGAGATGATTCTTGCTGACAAACTGAAACAAATAGACTCTGGCCTGAACCACTTCAATAACCTTACCAATGTAAAAGTGGTTAATTCTCAGAGGAACACACGAAAAAACAGACGAGCTAAAATCACATATGGCAATAACCGGTTCTGGACATCCCACTAATAAATGACAATCGCGAAAAAGTTGTACAGAAGTCAGCGAGGCAGACAGTGGGGAGTCATCTCTAGAAGGTATAAGTAATCAATATGTAATAATGTTACACACATGTTGTGCCAACCTGCAGGTATAATATTTTGGCCAAAGAAATTTTGAAAGTCACTGATTTTAAGGATGTTTTCACACCTCATAGTCCAATATACTCAGTTCCATTGGAGAGCAAAATTGCAACATTTGCCACATTTTCAGCTGGTGCGGTTCTGTTTTACACTAAACTGTGTCAAATGATCCAGACTAGCTGGAAAACCTGTTCCCCTCTTTGCCTGTGTTAGTGAAGAACCAAGAACCAAGACTGCTGATCATTTTGGCCAACGTTGAAGGAAGCAACAAAAAAACCTCTGTAAAACTCTGTAGTGCTAGACTCACTTGTTTGTTTTGTAGTTACCCAGAATGCCTTGTGCTGTAGTGCGCTGCTGCTTTTGGAGCGGTCTCTGGTCCGCTTGCATCCACCATATGCATTCAAACCGCACCAGAGTTCACTTCAAACAAACCGAGACCGAGGTTTGTATGCGGACCAGAGTTCGCGTTTATGGTTTGCATTAGAGTTTGGTCACGTATTCACACCTTCCCAAACAAAACAGACTTTCTATACAAATGAACTAGACTTTGATTAAAGCGGACTAAACTGGGCTGGTGTGAATGCACCACAAGACAAGTTGATTACAACTTGTCTTATGGTGAACTGCTGATCATTTTGGCCAACATAGACGACATAACAGCAAATATTCTACCAGCTGCTAATGAAATAGCAACAGATTTCCAGGGTGGAAGTGAAGGAGCAGAAGGAGTCATTTACCTCTGACACACTGAGAAAGTGACTGAAACACTGAAATCCTCCTAGTGGGTCGAAAAAGCAGGACTGAAGGATTGTACAGAGGCACTAATCATGGCAGCTGCACAGAGCTGCACTACTTGGTAGGATATTATATTTCAAGTGTTGAGCTTTTGAACTGCGTATCAGTAATATACCGTAGTTAGATGATCTGTCCTTGATGTCCACAGCCAATGTGCTTAGTGACCGCGATGCTAAAGGTCATGGAGAGTGGTGGAGACAGTAAATAAGAATAAAGAAATGGTTGAGAAAATGTGGGTTTATAATGAGCAATTTTCAGCAACAATGTCACCGTTGTATGATTTCCTGATACCCTGCAGTCATGCAGCACTCAGACATGCTCTATTGCAGCTTTTAATACTTGCTTGCAGATTAAACTCTGTTTCATTTTTTTTTTCTGTTTCCTGTCTTTCAGGTCACACTGGTCGCTTTATTAAAACAGTATTTTGCACCAGTCTGCTGTTTGTTCTGGCTCATATCTGTTTCCAGACAGTCCTGTACACGTACGCTCCCCTCAACACTGCAATAGGATATAACTGTTCACAATGGGAGACCATAACCAGACACATCGGACTGTCCAGGTGTGTGTGTGTGTGTGTGTGTGTGTTAGACACCATAAACGACTACTGTAGAGTAAATTATTAAAGGTACTGACGTTTTGTGCTGACTTCATATGCATGCGTGTTGCAGGCTTCCCTTGGAGGATCCATGGAATGTGCTCCGTCTCCTGTGTCCGGATGTAGGAGTGTGTGTGGTGTCACTTGTTACTATTGTCCTCTGCAGCAGATTGGTCAGGAACAGAGAAATGGTGGCTGCAGCCAATATAACATCAGTAAGTCTCTGTATGGTGTGTGACGGCCTATTTAAGAATAATAGAATGCAAATATAAAAGAAGGTAAATTATGTTAAATAGACCGCTGTTCACTTTTTAAAAAGCCTTCATAAAATTCACAAGATTTGACCCATTTACTCTGATTTTTAAAACCTTTGTGAGGCTTTGGGAGGACCAGAGTGAAGCTCATTACTTATTTTGAATTAAGGATGCACTGACCCACTTTTTTCACTTCCGATACGATACAGATATCTGAGGTTTAGTATTGGCCGATGCTGATCTGATACAGAAAAACAGAGCTGAATTGACATAACATTTATTTTCTTAAACACAGACATAAATATACTGACTTACAAATTTACTTGGTAACTCTGCACCAATACAGCACACTTAAATAAATAATAAAGTATGACTTCGCTCAGAGCACAAAGCATAGAACTAGACTGAACAGATCTGCCTTTATGGATCAGACATGTTGTCTAGATTTTTTTTCCAATAGCTGAACCGATACAGGTATTGATATCAGATTGGTGCAACTCTAGTTTAAATCGTGGTCATATTAAAAGTGCAAACATCCAGGATTCTAATTTAAAAGAACCCTTCAGGACGTCAAAGGAAGACATTTAGTGAGGGTGTGTCCAGCCTTCCAACTCACACAAACATCAGTCTGACACTTGGTTACGAAAAGGACCCAACATTTCTACAATCCTCCTCAGCTGGTCCTTAAGTTCTGCATAAGAACCGGCTGATATTTGATTCAGTCTTGAAGCAGAAACGTTGCAGTTCAGACCCAGAGGGTTCTCAGGATTTCTTTCTACAGATTGGTTTCTGAACACTGCAGAGGCTGGAAGGCCCGGTTGTTCTGTTGGAGCCGGGCCCGCTGCTGTCCTGCTGAGAGTGGACTGCTAATGCTGCAAACACATTGATTTAGGAACCATGTGTCAAACATGAGGAGGGTTACTCACTTTACCCTTCAGCAGCCACAACCTTTAAATTAACTGCTGTAGCTTCACTTTCTTATGCAACTGAACTCCAAAAGTGTAACAACACCAACAACTAGCTGGATGTTTTATTGACTATAGTAAAATCAGATTTTAGTCCATATAAAATCACTACATTAGAGCAGAGCTCGGTCATATTTTATGGCTCTCAGTCTCGTCTCTACTATGATTGGTTGAATTTTTGTCTCATCTCAGAGGTAACCAGCGTTATGAAACTTTTCCTCCCACTAAATAGCTGGAAGAGGAATCTGCAGACACAACAACAGAGAACGAGGAGGAGGAAGAGTCATCAGTTGACGAAGAGGTGGAGGAAGAGGAAAGGTCGTCCAACGGTGACCCTGACGAGGTTTCCACAGTAACCAGAGCCAAGCAGCGGGCAGAAGGTCTCAAAGTCAAAGTGCTGAAAATCCTGCGGGATCTGGGCAGAGTCACGGTGGTCGTCCTACTGGGTTTGGCGGGTAAGGTCTGCTCCATGTTACGTTTCCATCGCATGTCACCACTTCTCGGTGTTCTCACTGAACAACTGACTCATTACTCTGCGTAGCTTACCTGGACATGCAGTTCTCTGACAGTGAAAGCTTTACAGCGAGTAATTTAAAAGGATGTCCGTATATTGCCCTTTGACCTCTGGAGACTGGCACAAGTCCCCTGCCCTGGATTCAACAGCTTGAGACAATAAGATCAAATGAAATCCGGTGATTGTTACATGTTCAGTGAGTGAATGTCTCACAGTACAAAGGCATTGTTTTTTAAAATTTTTTAAAGTTGGAAGAGGTCGCCAACTTTCTGCAGAATCAATCACTGCAGACCTCAAAACTTCATGTGGCCTTCAGATGAGCTCAAGAACAGAGTACAGAGAGCTTGGAATGGGTTTCCATGGTGACCAGCTGCATCCAAGCCATACATCACCAAGTGCAATGCAGAGCTTTGGATGCAGTGATGTAAAGCATGCTACCACTGAACTCTAGAATAGTGGAGTGACAAATCACACTTCTCCATCTGGCAATCTGATGGATGAGTCTGGGTTTGGCGGTTGCCAGGACAACAGTACTTGTCTGTGTGTATTGTGAAAAGTGTAAAGTTTGGTGGACGGGGGATTATGATATGAGGTTGTTTTTCAGGAGTTGGGCTTGGCCCCTTAGTGCCAGTGAAAGGAAATATCAATGCTTCATCATACCAAGACATTTTGGACAATTCCATGTTCCCAACTTAGTGGGAACAGTTTGGATCTGGTCCCTCTTCTTCCACCATTGCTGTTCACCAGTCCACAAAGCAAGGTCCATAAAGACATGGATGGCAGAGTGTGGTGTGATTGAACTTGACTGACCTGCACAGTCCTGACCTCAACCTGATATAACACATTTGGGAGGAATTAGAGGACAGACTGTAATGGAATGGACTCCTCATCCAACATCAGTATCTTACCTCACAAATGCACTTCTGGAAGAATGGTCAAAAATCCCCATAAACACTCCTAAACCTTGTGGACAGTCTTCAGAGAAGAGTTGAAGCTGTTCTAGCAGCAAAAAGTGGACCAACATCATATTGAACCCTGTGGGTTAAGAACAGGATGTCACTTAAGCTCATATGTGAGTCAAGGCAGGTGAGCGAATACTTTTGGCAATGTAGTGTATGTCTTAAGATTTCCTTTCATATTTGGAGGGTTGTCACAGAAAAGGATTAGCTCTGTCAAACAGGTCAGCTCTATCAATGGCTGTAATGCTACAAAGCAGATCAACAAGTACTTTCCAAAAGCACTGTGTTTAAAAGTTTCCTACACTAAATGACTCTGTTAACTAATACTTGGTACTAATAAAAAGTGAGTGGCTGCTAATTTACTGATATGAGCCCCAGCTCACTGGAAAACGCTAAGTTAGCATTAAAAACAGAAGGATCTAACCAAAGCTATTTCCTATCCATTTTAATAAAAGGCCAGTAGCTTCCATCCTTCTACATCCAGGTACAGCAACCAATGAAAAGGGATTCTAGAAACAAGCTAACATGGAAACACAGACTCAGAGAGAGAGAGAGAGAGAGAGAGCTGCAGAGGCATGTTGGCTAAATGAAACCTTAGCTCCACTGGCAGCTCAGCCATGGTTATAAACAGCAGGTGTGTGTAACTGCTGGAGCTTAGATGGAGCATGAGACCAGGGCAGCAGTCCAATAATGCATAGTGATGTGCATTAGCAGCAGATCCTATAGGCTCAGTGGCCTTTATGTCAGACTGCTAGCAGACTGTTGGCAGACTACTAGCTAAGTTTTAGAAGACTCCTGGCAGACTGTAGGCTAACTGAAAAAACCTGATCCTCCTGAAAAAAGAAAACAGATGATCCAACTTTTTCAAAAAAAGTTAATTTGCTACAAATAATCAAATGAAGTTTATCCAAGTACATATATTAAGTTTATTAAGTGGTCATGTTAAATAAAAGTAGGTTTGACAAACTTAATTCAGTTACTTGTATTAAATTGACTATTTTTTTTAAAAGTGTGAGCTCCATTCTCTGTGTTTGTGTCATTGTCTGTCTGTAGATGTTTAACATGTCTCTTGTTCTTCCCACCCCAAGGCATCACGCTGCCCTCTGCCTTCTCAGCACTTTACTTCCTCCTGTTCATTGGTGTGTGCACATGGTGGGCGTGCCATCTACCCATCAGCCACCTGGGGTTTAATGCACTGTGTGTGATGGTGGGCTTCTTCGCTGCCGGCCACCTGGTCTGCCTGTACTTGTACCAGAGTCTGCTGGGCCAGGGCCTCTTCCCTCCACACAGCCTGTGGGCCAGGTGAGCCTGCAGCGCAACACGCTGCTAACTATTATTTCCTTTAAAATTTAGAAAGATCGAAGTGGAAAAAGTCTTACTTAAATTTATGATTCACCTGGGCTCCCAGGTTTTCTGGTTCTACAGGCTGGTTGGAAAAAAATACTGCAGAATCCCTTAATTAGACTAGACCGTCAACTAGGCAGAATGTATCACTCATCTGAGTGATTGGAAGCATTATGCTGATGGATGATTCACACTGGCACCGAGGTTATTGCAGTTAACTAAACGTAATTAAGAAAAACACAAACTGAAGTTGAAAAAATTGTTTTTGTTAACTGAAATGAATAAAAACGGTAATTAATGAGAAGAAACTCTTAACTGGTTCTGTCATGCGTTTACAAAACTAACTTAAACATACTGAAATTAGAGATATAATATCCTTTGCTTTCATGTTTGTAGGTCTATTTTTATTTGGAACTGATGTGAAATAGATTTTTTTTACAATCTGTTTATGTCAACTGTTGGCAAATTAGGGCAGTTCATAAACCGCCTGGTAGTACTTAGTCCGCAAAATAGCGACTCCAAAAGCTGAAAGAAAACACAAGTCAGTTGGTTGTTCAGCAATAATTGAATACATTTTTTTAAGATAATATTTTCTGTTGAATATTCGTCACACAAACCATGTATACATAGTCACAATACAATACTTGACATTTTTGAATTCTGCACCTAAAAATGAGTCAGAGAATTAAAATCTAAAAATACTGCTGAAACTGAACTGAAACCTAACAATGTTAAGCTCATAGGAACTAATAAAAACTAATTAAAACTAACTGAATTAGACAAACAAGAAGTCACAATGAAATAAATCTAAACTATAATGAGAAGCCCAAAACGATTAGAACCCTGGCAGATGCTTACTGAGGTTACATTTACAGCTTTTAAAGTTTTTCATTTGATTCTTCATTAGTTCATCCTGATCTGACTGTTAGCGCCTCATTCTCACATCCACTAATCCCAGCGTTCTTGATGCTTCTTTTTGTTATTTGTGATCACAGTGTTAATTATCTGGATTTTTCTCTGTCTGTGTTTCTTTCTAGACTGTTTGGTCTGAAGGACATCATCATACCCGGAAACTGCTCCACGCCTGATGACCTCATCCTCAATCCCAGCCATGATTGGCCGGTTTACGTCAACCCAGGAATCCTGCTGGTCCTCTACGTTACTGTGGCCGCGGTTATCAAATCAGGACTGCATGCTGCGTCTAACCAGGTACAAACGGCACCATTACGGATCCCACACCGGAACCTTCTAAGTGTCCGTGTTAAACATTCACATTATGATGTCATCGTTTCAGTACCGTGAAAACATGGTGCTGGATGGAAAAGGTTTTGTAAAGACTCCAGAGAGTCCAAAGTGTTCAAAATGTGACTTGGGCACCGTTTGTTAAACTTGGCTAATAAGATAAGATAATAATACTTTATTGATCCCCAAAGGGGGGAAATTTTAACAAGTGTTTTCAAAGAAATAGCGACTCAGATCCTGTTGAGAATAAACTTTGGGTTTCTCTTGTTTTACATCCTAAAAGAACTTGTGAACTGAGTCGATCTCTTTCTGTTAATAAGACAAATGTGTAAAACCATTTTTGGCTCTACAATGATTTGCATTTCCCTTTCCAACAGAAAATCAGGCTACTTTATTTAATTAATTGTATGCTAAGTTTGCTGAAAAACAAAACAAAACAAAAAAAATCACAATTTTATGAATACTATTTTTAAATATATATATTTCTTAAATATTATGCATATTAAATAAATATCATTTTTCTAAAAATATATATATTTTGGCTTCATAATTTTGGCCCGTGTGACACAAAGTTTGGACACCACCGGTGTGGTCAGAGTGGGTCAGCGTTAGTGGTGACTGGTCCCTCAGCAGCCCAACCAGCCCAGAGTCGGTCAGAAAACAAGAAAATCGAGAAAAACTTCCTTTCTTAGTATTTCAAATTAAGTCTAAAGCACAGATACAACGAGTCAGGCTTAAAACACACACCTTCCTGTCTGGGATCATAATAATAGCATCAACTTGTCTTGCCATACAAATGATCTTAATATTATAAGATCTTTTTACAATCTAAATGACACTATAATTATTTAAAATTCTCCAGAGTGTTGCTCAGGGAAGTATTTGTTCTCCCACAAGCACGTTGGCGAGAAGACAGTGCAGATGTCAAGAGTTCAAACAGTCTGGACAACAGGAAAGAAATGACCTTTGACCTCAATGTCTAAGAATCTAGCCGATTAGATGCAGAATCCTGAATGAAACAATCTCACAGGAGTTGTTCGGATGTCCCCAGAGTACCGGCAGTGTTTTCTGCTGGTTTGCTGTTTTTTTTTTAACGTCGCGTTTCTTTCCAGCAGGAGAAAAGAAAAGCTTCAGCGGAAGAACTGGTTGAGCTAAAGTCTTGGAATCAACCAAAAGACGACTGCGAAGACGAGACACAGGTAGCGGCAGCTGCTTCTCTGTCAGCTACACTGATACGCAAAAGTATTCACACCCGAGTTACCACACACACACACACACGCACGCACGCACACGCACACACACGCACGCACACACACACACACACACACACACACACACACACACACACACACACACACACACACACACACACACACACACACACACACACACACACACACACACACACACCTCAGATGTCCTAGTCCCATTCTGCAAACACTGACGAACGTCTGGATGCTTGTGGTTCACCTGCAGACCACAGGGGTGTGTGGAGGTGGTTTGATTGTAAGGAGCAGGCTTGTTTGGGGAGCGACAGGTTTCACCGCCGGCTGCAAGTGGTTTCCCACGGCAACGAGGATCATCAGAGTCAGTGAATGTGAAAACCTCGCTGATTTAAGAAAAAGTAAAACAAAAAGAAAAGAAAATAATTTTTGTTTATTCTGCAGTTTAAAACTGGCTGCTTGAACGCTACCTTGTTCTTCAGAGCCGAGAAAAGCTGTTCTTCAGGAGTTCACAGTGAATAACCATTCATCCTGTTCTGTCCTGATATCATAATTACAGACTGGAGCAGGTGTGTCAGACGGCTCTGATCGTTCCTCGTCTTGCCTCTGCAAGACGATTGGGGGATTTTCCGAGCCGCAGGGAGTCCTGTACCGCTGCATCCTGCATGATACCCCCAGGGTGCAAATGCTTTCACATCCCAGCGCCTCACCCAGTCTGACCTTTGACCAAGAAACACTGTGATGGATTCAGAGTAGGGCTGGGAATTTATCAAATTGTTCATCATTTATCCCAAGAATTGTGATATATTGTTGTGATGATACATTTTTAAAATAAGAGGAAAAAAAAAAGTTTTTCCATTGAGAGTATCACAAAATATCAATAAATTTGAAAATATGATTAAATGGAGTATTTTAGTGATGTAAATCACACACCTTTATGTGTAGGGCTGTATAATTATATTGAGTCTACGATATTTATTGATTTTTTTTCACCCTCGGAAGGTATCGATTTTCCATTCGCGAGTATCGATACGTTAAACCACAGGGGTCCATAGGCTTATACCGTTTTTTTAACATGTCTGGTTTGTGACGGCGTAGCAGCAAGACTCCGCCTCCCCCAGTCTCACTTTCAACTTTTGCTTAAAGTGCACATTATAAACTACAGGCCAGGTTTTAAATTGTGTTAATAGGCCAAGTAAAACCGGAGTTATGCTAAAATAAGTAAACCATATTTTTCCGAATGTCAGAGAAATGTTAAAAACCGGCTTTTCCTGTTATGTGAAATGGAATGAGCTTCCAAACGTAAAAAATCGAAACGCAACATTAGATTCCTTTGTTTTTGGAACTCTCAAATCTTCAATAATGATGGGCTGTATTTTGTTGCTAAGAAACAAAGTAAAGTTGCGCAAGTAACCGTGAAAGAGAAGCGGAAAGGAGTAGCGGCGCAAACGGAGCAGATCGCAATTAATGCAAAGTTTGGATATTGGAGCGACTAGTGGCATCTACTTAGTAATTACTTTTTAGCTTAGTGGTTTCTGTTCTGTATATAAAGAATTATCTGAAGAATGAACGCACAGCAGGCAGTGGTGCTCTGTTATGAGCTGGAAGACGAAGAGGGGAAACCCGCAGCCGCAGTCTGGGCGCAGTGAGGATTTCTATGAAGACAATGGCGGATCGATCGTTCTTATTAGTAACTGACAAAGAGTATCAGAGACTGAGAGTACGATGAGATCCTGGCAGTCTGAAAGGCAGCTACTCAGAGATCAAGCAGGGGAATGGCGGCGCAGTGCAGCTGCAAGGAATCGATCACTACGGGGTGAGGCAGAGCCACTTCCCCAGCAGCTAGTAGTAAACAGCTTACACTCAGGGAGCCAAGGTAGAAAAGCCTTTTTCCTGGAGTCCAAAAGACTTTTTATTTTACTCCAAAATGCATCCTCAATATGTCCAAAAGAAAATGTTCTTAGCTGATTTCAACTGTTTCAAATGACTGAAAATGTTCATATAATAACTTCATAGGCCACCACTTAAAAAAAATCTATTTCTTTAGCTGCCCTTGCAGCTTACCCTGACAGCTAGTTAGTTTTCATTTTGTATGGAGGCTCAGATGGGACGAAAGAAGTTCAGTAAAATGAGCTAAATCCTGCCCTTCGTGATGAGCCACTCCTCTTACTCTGAGTCTTCTTTTCAGCACCTGCTGCTGTGGTCAGCTGGCTGAAACAAGGAGTCTACACTTGAACTGAATTTTGTTTGCTTGGAAATGGGTTTTAGTCAAAGAAAAATCTGCCTTCTGGTGCCAATACTGAACATGTGTGCTCCTAGCAAAGGGAATCGTTTCCATACCTGATCTGTTTGTCTGCTGAGTTATCCACTAACTGGTTCCTAATGCTCAGTATTTGTATGGAACATATTTTTTTACTGTTGAAAAAACATGTCAGGATTGAAAAGAGTTCATGTTTGACTGTTTTGTTTCAGATCACCCTGGTGTCCAGTGAAGCAGAAGGTCCAGAGGAAACTACGGCTGGAGAACATCAGTCAGGTTCTCACATCTTTCATTCAAACCTCTTTTATTTCTAAAGAAGCTGCTGCAATTAACTTTTATATAAAAAAGTATTTTTAAAGTATATTTATTAAAACTGTCACTATGTTGTGACAGTGTGGTATGAGACTGATAATCTGTGGGGAAAAAATGAGCTCCCCTTGCCTTCTTCCAGTGCCAACTGGAAGCAACCAATCAGAGCCAGTCTCTTTGCTAGATGCTGCTAGCATAGGCCGTCATGAATGCTAGAGCTAGTTAGCATGGCTTCCAATGACAGCAGATAAACGTTTTTCCTGTAAGTTGTTTCTCTGCTATTAGCACATTTAGCCACGAGAAACACGAGGTTGGTTGACAGCACTAAGACCCGCCTCCTGGCTCTGATTGGTTGTTTTTGGTTGGGGGTGGTGCATTTCTTCAGACCGCGATAGCAGCTCAAGGAGGAGGTGGAGGAGATCGAACTTTTCACAGATGATCTGTTCTCAATGCTTGGTGTTCCCACTATCAACACCAAGCATTGATCTTAGCTAATGATGTGGAGAACACAGCAGGCGTCAGGGTTGTTGATTCTTCATTGTGACACCATGGTGACACCAGTATGTCACCATGGTGACATACTGGTGACAGTATGTCACCATGTCATACTGTCATGACATGGTGACAGCTTTAATTAACAAATATGTAAAAAATTTTTTTTGAAAAGTTACATACTGCAGCTTTAAATCTCTAAAACATTTGATGAAGACTGGAAACTGGAACATCTCTGTGTCACTAAGTGGCTTCACTAGTTTCTATCTTAGCCTTCTGAGCTGAGCTCTGCTCCACTTGTCCCACACAGGACACCAGGTATCACAGCCAAACCCCAGTGGAAGTATTCATACTGACAGTTCGTTACAGATCTTCAGAGCCAATAAATCCAGTCACCTCATCTAAACTGATCCCACCAACCTGTGTGTAATGCGTCTGGCAGGATGCTGCAGCTCTACTGCAGATCCATCATTATGTTTCAGTGGGTCAGGCAGGCTGCTGACTGACAGTGACTGATGGTGACAGGAGGCATTAGACAAAATTGAATCTGTTGGCCAGATGGACCCAGTGGATCCTGTTGTGATGGCTCATGTCATCAGCTACCACTCCCTCTGGAGTAGTTCTGAAGTCCAACAGCCCCCAACCAGATCGTCCTGACGCCCCCTGTTCTCTTGTTGCAGGTGTCGCTGCGGCCCCTGGGGGACAGCTGAGCGAGAGCCCGTTCTTCCTGCTGGGACGGGTGGTCATGCAGCAGAGTTATGTCTGTGCTCTCATAGCCATGATGGTAACCATGACTTCCCACTATCAACACCAAGCATTGATCTTAGCTAATGATGTGGAGAACACAGCAGGCGTCAGGGTTGTTGATTCTTTATTGTGATGGTTTGGATCTTTAAAGGGACAGTTTGGATCTCTCTGCTGTTCTGTGGAGCAGCAATGAGCTGTTAGTATCTTACCTGCAGTAGGAAACGCAACGTAACAGACCAACAGATTTGGTCGGTTGTGCTAAACTGACAGTTGGTCGGAGACCAACCCAGACCAAATCAGGTGGCTTTCATATAGAAACGCCTCCAATTTTTACTGTAGAAATATCTAAACCTCTGACACATTTGATTCATCTATCTCAGTACTTTTAAAAGCAGACCAGTTATTTATTCTAACGGCTGTTGTATTCCTACTGACCAGGTTTTCTGACTGAATATGCTGAACAAGTGTCTCTACAGAACACTGGTCTAGCTGTCCCTTCCCTCTGGCCCATGTTGACCCAGTGCGTGGTTCTCACTCAGCCTGTTTTGTGTCGTCTAGGTGTGGAGCATCACCTATCACAGCTGGCTGACTTTCGTTCTGCTGCTGTGGGCGTGTCTCATCTGGATGCTGCGTTCCAGGTACCAATGACACCCGGGACTCGGGCCTCGTCCACACGTAGCCCGCTGCCTGATAAACCGAATCGGTTTTTCTGCGATTCGGCGTTTTGACCTTCTGTTTATTAGTAGCACTGTTGTGTGGTGGTACGTTTTGTCCCGCGCTGTGTTGTTATTGCATAATGAGATATGTGTTAGATGTTCTGCTGAAACAGACGGCGGCTCAGGAGGTTGGGTTTCGTTCTGCAACCGGTGGGTTGCCGCTTCGAACCCTCACTCTGTCCGTTCCTGTCATCATGTTCTTGTTCAAGGCATTTCACCCTACTTGCCTGCTGACATCTCCCTTCTGTAGCAACTACCCATTCACACAGCTGTTTGTGAATGGGTGAATGACTGAATGTAGTGGAAGCTGCTCTTGAGTCCCTAGAATTGATAATGGTACAATTGCAGGCTATTTACCATTTTTTCCTAAATTAGATTTAAAAAAAAATATTTTTCTGACCTCTTGAAAAAGTTTTATGTTTTCATGTTAGGTTTTTAAATCTCATACCTGCCTAAAATGACTGCTAAGTATATATTTTCAAAGTATTCCAGTGTGTTTTGTTTGTGTGTGAGCCTGCATAAAGCTTCGGTTTCAGCTGAGTTTGTCTCATTTATGCAGACGCCATGCAGCCACGCTGTGCTCTCCGTTCATCCTGCTCTACGGCCTGGCTCTGTGCTGTCTGCAGTACGTCTGGGCCATGGAGCTGGAATCCATCCTGCCCACAAAGGTGGGGACCATGAGTCTAAGACAGCTGGGCCTGGACAGAGCCCAGTATCCCTGCCTCAGACTGGGAGCTATGGTAAGGTGTGAGCCGAGCCGGAGAACAGTTCTACGTTCTGGTTGGCAGATAAAGCAGAACCTGCACCTTAAATGGGCAGGATTATATTAAATCAACTTTAAATTGTGTTATAATGTCAAAACCATATCTGGAGTGTTGCTTTGATTCCTTCATGCATGTTTGAGAAAGCCTTTAATCTCCATGGCAACCATTCAGTTGTACGCTACCTTCTAGGTGCGGCTTCTCCTCTGAGCTGCACTTTCCAAGCTTCCACCTCACAGAGCAGCACTCCCCATCTCAGCTCCTTCAGACTAGCCAGCAGCAGTTAGCAAATATCTGTTAGAACTGCTCACCAGCTGAGCTCATTACATGAGCTACTTCTCGGTGAAACGCTGGTAAAAATGTTAAGGGGTTAATAGAGAAGTAGAGTTTCAGAAAGAGCAGAAAAGGTTATTAAAGAGACAGAGTCCTGATTTCAAGGTTTTAAATTACAAAGTCAAAATTCTTTCAAGTCATATTTGATATATAGAGCGTTGTTATAACAACTGATGGTAACAAAGCTGCTAGACCAGGGGTGTCAAACTCCAGTCCTCGAGGGCCACTGTCCTGCAACTTTTAGATGTGCCTCTGCTGCACCATACCTGAATAGAATAATTAGGTCATTAGCAAGGCTCTGGAGACCTGATCTACACAAGGAGGAGGTAATTAAGACGTTTCATTTCAGTGTTTTGTAGCTGTGGCACATCTAAAAACTGCAGGACTGCGGCCCTCGAGGACTGGAGTTTGACACCTGTGTGCTAGACTGTGCTATAAAATGGCACTGTGTGCCCAGAAAACACATAATTCTGTATTGGGGGATTTTTCTGTGCTCTTGGCTTTTGATGTTTCCCATGAAGCTTGTCAAGCACAGGAAGTGAATACATGAGGATTTTATTGAAAATCTAGCTGCGCCACATTATAATGCAACACTTCCTGACACAGTGTAGTTCCTGGAGAGGAGCTCCTGCAAGATTAAACCAATATGGGCACAAAGATGATACTTCAAGTGGAACAAAGGTGTTTCTATCATTAGACGAAGGATTTTTCAGCTTTTGATGTAAGACTATTGTTATAGAAGTGATTATTCTTCAGCCATTCTCCACAATTAGTTAAACCTCAAAGGTCTGGGCTGGTGCCCATCTCAGAGTATATTATTATTCCCTAATTTAAACTCCAGACCTACAGTACATGCACTGGACAGCAGAGAAATCGTAATGACTGCTTTCAATCGGTGAAATATTTATTCCTTGAGCTTTTTATTTAATGTTGATCCATCATTTCCCTGTTTCTCTTCCCAGTTGCTGTTTACCTTGACCTTCTGGCTGCTGGTGCGTCAGTCAGTGAAGGAGAACTTCAGGAGGAAGAGCAAAATGTCTACGCCCCTACAGGAAGTCACTACAAAAGGTAACGACGGTTCTAGAAACACACAAACAAACCCCGCACACCGGGTGCTGTTGCATCATGTGAACTTTGACCCCCGGCTTTAAACTTTGTGCATTCATGCTGAGCCCAAATTTGAACAAAATCCTGTTTTGTAATCACAACAGCAATTGATGTAAGTTGGCCTTATAAGAAATGGACCAACATCATCATCATCATCTTAAGGACTAGTGAGATCACTGATGTTGTGATTAAACCAGACAAAGTTTCTAAAGGAGCAACAAAACCTACAGAGACACTGATGTTTGCCAGCGCCTATTTGTGTTTCTATGCCTCCTCACTGCAAAAACACAAAATCTTACAAAGAAATTTTGGTCTAGTTTCTATG